>NC_091743.1:43330827-43630827 GCF_043380555.1 Nothobranchius furzeri
ACTTTATAAATAAAGCTACCTTGCCTTGGTAGAAACATTCAGCATTTGTCTTGAAACCCCTTTTGGAGTTTTGGAGCTTTTGTTTACAAAAGTCTCAGCAGATACAATGTTTTTGGACTACTTTTGTTAAAACTGTGCTATATTTATCCCATGCTGTTAAATACTTTTCTCTTTGTATGGTGCTCATGCTTTCCCAACAGATTTTGGTAATGGCATTTTTCTTCCTGTTGGTATTTTCTGAAGTCTAGTAGTGTTCATGGTTTAGGTGGTTCAATTCAATTCAATTCAATTCAATTCAGGTCAAAAATACTTTATTAATCCCAGAGGGAAATTGATTGCTGTAGTAGCTCAGAATAATAATAATAATCAAGTCATCAAAGAGTTATTGTGTATCATAATGGCTGTTGGCAGGAAGGCTCTCCAGTTGGGATGAGTGTTGCAGCGAAACTGAAGAAGCGTCTGACTGAAGACACTCTTCCGTTGTCGGACAGTCTTGTGAAGAGAATGCTCAGGGTTGTCCATAATTTTCTTGATTCTCTGGAGAATTCTTCTTTGCATTATCTCCTCCAGTGGTTCCACAGTCGTCCCCAGAACAGAACCAGCCTTTTTTATTAGGCTGTTGAGCCTTTTCAGGTCCCTGCTTCTGATGCTGCTACCCCAACAGACGATGGCTGAAGAGATTACACTCTCAACAGCAGACTTGTAGAAGATCTGCAGCATCTTGCTACAGACATTGAAGGACCTAAGCGTCCTCAAGAAGTGCAGTCTGTTGTGTCCCTTCTTGTAAACGGCTTCACTGTTCATTCTCCAGTCCAGTCTGTTGTCCAGGTGAACTCCAAGGTATTTGTATTCCTCAACCACCTCCACTTCTTCTCCCATGATGGAAACAGTGTTTGACTCCACCCTGTTTCTTCTGAAGTCTAAAATGATCTCCTTTGTTTTGTTCACGTTCAAGTTCAGATGATTGTTTCCACACCATGCCACAAAGCGCTCTACCAGCTCTCTGTACTCAGCTTCCTGTCCATCTCTGATACACCCGAGAACTACAGAGTCATCTGAGTATTTCTGTAGATGACCGGTCTCTGATTTGTACTGGAAGTCTGAGGTGTACAGGGTGAAAAGGAATGGTGAGAGTACAGTCCCCTGTGGTGCTCCAATGTTACTGATCGCCTGGTTTGATGTGCAGTTCTTCAGCCTCACAAATTGTGGTCTTTTTGTCAGGTAGCCTTTAATCCAGATGATAGTTGAGTTCCCCACCTGTGTCTTCTGGAGTTTCTGGCAAAGTACATCAGGCTGAATTGTGTTAATTGAACTGGAGAAATCAAAGAACATGACCCTCACAGTGCTGCCTGCTTTGTCCAGATGACAGTGGATTGGTTGAAGCAGCTGGATGATGGCATCTTCAACTCCAACTCCATGGCGATAAGCAAACTGCAGTGGGTCCTGATATGTTCTAGTTTGCTTATTCAGGTGGACCAACAGGAGTCTCTCCAGGACCTTCATGATGTGGGATGCGAGGGCAACCGGTCTGTAGTCGTCATTGACTGATGGCCGAGTTTTCTTTGGAACTGGAACAAGGCAGGATGTCTTCCACAGGACTGGAACCTTCTCCTGGGCCAGGCTGAGGTTGAAGAGGTGTTGCAGAATCCCACAGAGCTGCACTGCACAGGCCTTCAGTACCCTGGGGCTGACACCATCTGGACCTGCAGCCTTGTTCCTGTTCAGTCTCTCCAGCTGCCTCTTAACCTGACTTCTAGAGACAAATAGGTGGGAGGGGGAGGTAAATGGGGCAGCAGCATCTCTTGACTTGGTTGAAGACAGATTTATAGAACCAAAAAAGTCCATGACTGTGTTAGAGGACAAAAGAGCTGGCGTGTGACAGGAAAATATTGGATCAGAAGAGGATGGGATGTCTGACTGGCTGGGGACAGGCGAGGAGGATGCTGGGTTTGTTCCTGAACTGATCCTATTGGAGAACTTGTTCTGTTCATTGGCTGTGTCCAGGCTACCATCTGTGCAATCCTTCCTCTGCTTGAAGCCTGTCATCTTTTTCATCCCTGACCAGACATCTCTGATATTGTTCCTCTGTAGTTTGTTCTCCAGCTTCTTCCTGTATGCCTCCTTGCTGTCTCTGATCTTGATCTTCAGTTGCTTCTGTATACTCAATAATTCCCTCCTTAAAGGCTCTTTTTTTCTCATTTAGCAGATTCTTCAGTTCACTGGTGATCCAGGGTTTGTTATTAGCAAAGCATCTCACTTTTCTGGTGGGTATGATGTTGTCCACACAGAAGTTTATAAAGTCAGTGACACATCCAGTCATGGCATTGATGTCCTCTTCATATCCTTTGCAGAGAGTCATCCAATCTGTGGTCTCAAAACAACCCTGCAGGGCTTCTTCAGCGTCCTGTGACAAATTTCTCACAGTTCTTCTTGTCACAGGTTGCCTCTGAACAAGTGGTTTGTATTCTGAGCAGAGAAAAACAAGATTGTGATCTGATTGTCCCAGAGGAGGTCTAGTTTTGGACATGTATGCATTATTTACATTTGCATAACACAAATCCAAAGTCTTGTTTTCTCTGGTGGAGCAGCTGACAAACTGTTGAAATTTTGGAAGTTTAGCAGAGAGCGAGGCATGATTAAAATCACAAGATATAGCCACAAATGCATTGGGGTGCTGGGTTTGTAGCTTGGCGACAACGGAACTGATGGCATCACATGCACTTTCAGCAATGGCTGAAGGTGGAATATAAATGGTTGCTAAGACAACACCGTCGAACTCTCCCGGCAAATAACATGGGTGACAACTTACTGCCAAGAGCTCAACACCTGGGCTGCAAAGACGACATTTCACTGAAACATGACCTGGATGGCACCACCTGTTGTTGACAAGCACTGCCACTCCACCTCCTTTTCTTTTCTCTCTGCAGAAGAATGCTGGACTCACAAAGCACTTGATAACCATTCAGAGTAATTCTGGGATTCATGGTTAAAGGAGAAATACAACTTTTTGTGTGTTTTAAAGGGTTTATTAAGTCTTTTGCTGAATTGTTTTCAGTTTTTACATTTTATTTTGTTTCTATTTTGGTCAACCACACATTTTAATGCTGTAATGGTATTAATGACAATGTAAGTAATTTTGTTGGGTGAAACAAAATAGGAAATGATTGAAATTTAAAGGTGAACTAACCCAAAATTAAATTAAATCTTGGAATTAAAGAACTAAACTAGATTTAAAATAACACAGTGTTAACTTAAATAGATTAAAGGACAAACTTGAACTTAGAACTTGAAATTAATAAAAACCATAACCTAGGTTGAAAACAGCATCCTTTTAAAGCCAGATAAACAGTTTTGAGACAAATAGGATAAACGGGAACTAATGAACTAAAAAGGGGAAATGAAAATATTTTATTTCCTTGGTGTTAAATGTTTTATGTGAATTGTGAATTGTATGTCAACTGTCCGTTTTCTATTTTTCTAAAAATAATAAGTCGGTAAGTTAAACTTATTTTCTGGTCTGTGGTTTGTACGACAAGTTACCTTCATTCCTGCTCTAGTAGCCGAACCTAACTGGTCCTAGTATATGTAACGACTCCAGAAGTGTTACATTACTATAACGTGGTTGAATTTAGTCTGGCTCTCTGACAGCCACACTAGTGATGTGTCAGTCGAGTATAAAACGGCTCTTGGAGCCGATTTGTATTTGTATTCCAGATATCTATCATTCTATTGTTCCTAGTAGAAAATAACATTCTAGATATCATAAGAACATTCTTACTGAATGAACACTTTAGATATCTGAACTAGTAAGAAAGTAAGATTCATTCAGTGAAAAAAAATCTTTGACATTATAGATATTATAGAACATAACTGCATTATAGAACATAAAAGTAAAGTCACAGTTACTTTGCTAGAAAACTAATTACTTTTACAATGCGAAAACCACGTTACAAACTCTGTTACTTTTTGAAAACAGTAATTTGTAACTATAACTAATTACGTTTTAGTGTAAGATGCCAAACACTGGTCACGATATTCTAATTTTATAAGCAGCACTCGTATTTGTCTAATATTTTCTGTAGTTTTTCATTTACTCTAACATAAATGTTTTTACCCACACAAATAATTTTCTATGCACATATTTCACAGCAGTCAGAAAAGGTAGCTCTCCTTAAAGCCTTGTATGCAGCCTGAGAATGTCTGAATCAATCATCCATTCGGGAACACACACAAAACCTTAGAAAGCATTTTCTTCCATTCCATGAGGCTGAACTATCAGAGTACAATTGCTATAGACTGATTACATACTTACATGTGTGAAGTTTGAGCACAACTGTCCCAAACTGTATTAAAAACAGGATGTGCATCAGGGTTCAGATTGCTTTGTGCTCACAGTCAACATGTAGGCAGCCTGAGCCTTTGTTGCTTTGCAGGTACTGGATAATAGGTTTATCTGAGCATTTTAGATGAAAACAGCTAATTAGATGCTGAAAGCCTCAATTAGTTGCAGATGTAGGCATTGAAAATGAATAAAACAAAAACACTGCTGCTTATAAAAATGCTCAGAGGTTGCATCCGCCATCAAGGCCGATGAAAAGGATCCAGATCTGCACTGAAATGGAAGGGATTCTTCTTTTCCTCATTTTCCAAATCTGCACAAAGGATATAAAAATGGCATGGGGTGTTTTACATAAAACCTCCAAATACTCACCTCAACGCATGGCTCTGGCTCCGGAACCAGTTTCCTCAAGAGGGGTTGTTCTTTCTACCACTCTGGAGTTGCTTCCACTGAGAGGGGTCGAGCAGCGGTGGGCATACTTATTGCCCCTGGAGACTTATTGTCTATTGGCTTATTGTCTCTGGAGGCAGGCCCGCGGAAGGCTGAAGGTGGGACTGCTGGATTCTCTGGAGGTGGGCCAGCGGGAGGCGGGGTTGGCGGAAAACTGGGCCGCTGCAGGCGGGGCCACTGACGTGACTGGAAGCGAATTCTCTGGAGGCAGGCCCATGGAAGGCAGGACAGCTGAGAGGACTGGAGGAAGGGCCGCTGCAGGCGGGGCCGCTTAGAGGACTGGAGGCAGGGCTGCTGCAGGCAGGGTCGCTGACGTGACTGGAGGAGGGGCCGTTCCAGGCAGGGCCGCTGAGAGAACTGAAGGCGGAACCGCTGCATGTGGGGCCGATGAGAGAACTGGAGGCAGAGCCGCTGAAATCTCTGGAGGCGGAGCTGCTGCAACCGGGCCGCTGAAGTCTCGGAAGGCAGAGCTGCTGCAGGCAGGGCTGCTGACATGACTGAATGCGGGGTCGCTGCAGGCGGGGCCGCTGACATGACTGGAGGCAGAGCCGCTGACATGACTGGAGGCAGAGCCGCTGCAGGCGGGGCTACTAAATTCTCTGGAGGCAGAGCCGCTGAAGGCCAGGCCGCAGAGGTCTCTGGAGGTGGGGGCGCTGCAGGCGGGGCCGCTGAAGTGACTGGAAGCAGGGTCACTGCAGGCGGGGCCGCTGAAGTGACTGGAGGTGAGGCTGCTGGAGTCTCCAGAATGGTGGTGCTCCCAGAGGCCAGCTGAAGCTCGGGCTGAGCTGGCGAGGTGGCCTGGACAATCAGGGTGGTTAATGTCTACATCTGAAACTCCCTGATGCGTGTAAGGTTTCTTCCCAGCACAGTGGGCCAACTCCGGGGGAGCACACAACCAGTTTGGTGCCCACGTAGCAGGAGAGGTCTGACTGTGCATCCCAGCCCAACCTCCCATGTGGCTCCGGGAGGGTAGAGAGGATTTCCGAGGCTGAGACTCGGCGGCGAGGCGGCGCTGGAGGAGGGGATGCGGAGCTGTAGCTGGGACTGAGCCATTGTGGAAAACAATCCCAGGGCAGGATTTCCCCACTGGATCCTTCAAGAGGTCTGTTCATTCTGTCACGCGGTGTGGGTGAGTTGAGCGGTCGAGGTGAGGATCCATCCGCAGGGGAAAAAAGGCAGCCTGATGCGGACATTCAAGAGGTTTTTAATAAGAAGCACATGGACACTGAAAAAATGAACAGACAAGGAACACAGAACTGGGAGGGTTTGAATACACGAGGAGCTGGGATCTAAAGTGATTGGGAGATGAGAAGCAGGTGGAAGCAATTAGGAAAGACACAGGACTGAACAGAGTGGGGAGACAGGACAGGTTGTGGCAAGGCGTGGGAGGAGTTCGGTGAGACCATGGAGCAAGACTTCCTTATGGCTTCGAAAAGATTCTGGTCAACCGTCCGGCATCTCAGGAGGGGAAAGCAGTGCGCTACCAACGCTGTTTACAGTGGTGACGGTGTGCTGCTGACTTCTACTTGACTCGGGACGTTGTGGATCGGTGGGTAGAATACTTCAAAGACCTCCTCAATCCCACCGGCACGTCATCCAATGAGGAGGCAGAGTCTGGGGACTTTGAGTTGGACTCTCCAATCTCTGAGCCAGAGGTCACTGAGGCGGTAAAAAAAACTCCTCAGTGGCAAGGCTCAGGGGGGTGGATGAGATCCGCCTAGAGTTCCTTAAGGCTCTGGATGTTGTGGGGCTGTGTTGGCTGATGCAGCTCTGCAATATCACGTGGACATTAGGGGCAGTTCCACTGGATTGGCAGACTGGGATGGTTGTCTCCCTATTTAAAAAGGGGGACTGCAGAGTGTGTTCCAACTACAGAGTAATCACACTTCCCTGGTAAGGTCTATTCAGGGGTTCTGGAGAGGAGGGTCCATCGGATTGTTGAATCTTGGATTCAGGAGGAATAATGTGGTTTTTGTCCTGGTCGTGGAACACTGGACCAGCTCTATACCCTTAGGGGAATCCTGGAAGGTACATGGGAGTTTGCCCAACCAATCTACATGTGTTTTGTGGATTTTGAGAAGGCTTTTGACCGCGTCCCCCGGGGGCCCTGTGGGGGGTACTCCGGGTGTATGGGGTACCAGGCCCTCTGATACGGGCTGTAAGATCCCTGTAAGACCGGGGTCTGAGCTTGGTTCACATTGCCGACAGTAAGTCGAGCTAGTTTCCAGTGAGAGTTGGACTCTGCCAACGCTGCCCTTTATCACTGATTCTGTTCATAACTTTTATGGACAGGATTTTTGGGCACAGCCAAGGTGTTGAGGAGATCTGTTTTGGCAGCGTAAGGAACAGGTCTCTGCTTTTGCAGATGATGTGGTCCTGTTGGCTTCATCGGACAGTTATCTCCAGCTTTCGCTGGAGCAGTTTGCAGCTTAGTGTGAAGCGGCTGGGATGAGAATCAGCTCCTCTAAATCCGAGACCATGGTCTTAAGTTGGAAAAGGGTAGAATGGTTTTGTGTGAAAATAAGTCAAGGACTACGAATGTGCTTCGGGACAGTGAGGCCATCGAACCAGACACAGAGAAAAAAAAATCTGAAGGAAAGTGGCTGTAAGTTTAGAGAACTTAAAATCCTTCCTTCAGAAAGAATGAACCACTGTACATATGGCCATTTGCTAGGGAAGATGGGACTCTGGGGTGACGTCATACATGCGACGTACTGAAGTATGATTTGTAGTCATTTTATTTACAAACTTTTACAAGCTGATTATGAGTGCCTTGATAGCCACTCTCCTGGTCTGCCTGTATTTGTGGTGTTCCAGATGTTTTGTGTGTGTAATTCTGGACTGGCTGTACTGCGGATACACATTTCTATGCTTCAAGACGCTGGGGCATTGACAATAAAGTTGATTCTTATTCTGATTCTAAATCCCTAAGTACAAGACTATTGTGGTTTAAATTGAACTACAACATAAATGTCATCCAGGGTCTTCCGGGACACCATGAGCCGATCTGAAGGGAAGGAGACTTGGGCTAAGCAGGGGTTTTTATGGTAAATGGTAAATGGCTTGTATTTGTATAGTGCCTTCTTAGGGTTCTACAACCCCCAAGACGCTTCACAACACAATCAGTCATTCACCATTTCACACGCTGGTGGTGATGAGCTACAATGTAGCCACAGCTGCCCTGGGGCGCACTGACAGAGGCTAGCCAAGCGCAGGCTCTTAGGGTTCTACAACCCCCCAAGGCACATTACAACACAATCAGTCATTCACACACACATTAACACACTGATGGTGATGAGATATGATGTAGCCATAGCTGCTCTGGAGCGCACTGACAGAGGTGAATCTGCTGAGCACAGGCGCCACCAGTCCCTCCGACCACCACCAGCAGGCAAGATGGGTTAAGTGTCTTGCCCAAGGACACAACAGCAGAATTCTCTGGTCGAAGTCGGGATCGAACCTGCAACCTTCCAATTACTAGACAACCTGCTCCACCTCCTGAGCTACTACTGTCACCAGTAATAGACACTATAGACAGCCAAAGGAGATGGTATATTTGTTTAGACTTTCATGTAGTAGTCTTGGAATTCCATTAGCATAGATCATACCAGTTAGCATAGATCACAAGTCATACCCATTAGCATAGGCCATACCGTTAGCGGTCCTACCCGTTAGCATGAGTCATACCCATTAGCATAGGCCATACCCATTAGCATAAGTCATACCCGTTAGCATAGGCCATGCCCGTTAGCATTATACTGTACGAATGATGTCCAAATGCTTGATTTTAGAAAAAGCAGCAGTATGAGACTATTGATGTTTCAGAGCAATAGAGACAAACTCATCCTTTGTTTTTCAAATTTTGTCATGCTTCTCTTTTTTTTTAAGTGAAATATTTTAAAAAATATATTCAGAACAGCATTTACTATTAAATTTTTTGATGCTCACACTTTAAAATTGTTGATTTTGACTGGGCAAGTTAAAAGTTTGGACACCACTGTTTGAGGCAAATTATGTGAAGTGTGTGTGTGTGTGTGTGTGTGTGTGTGTGTGTGTGTGTGTGTGTGTGTGTGTGTGTGTGTGTGTGTGTGTGTGTGTGTGTGTGTGTGTGTGTGTGTGTGTGTGTGTGTAAGTGTAAGAGAGATGTGGACGTTTGACCTGTATAGGATGTTGACTTGTGGATAATCTCCAGACTTCCTGCAACCTTGGCCAGAACGAAGCAGGAGCAGAAAATGAATGAATGACTGATGATTGGTGTTTACTTGTGTGCCAGGTGAATGTGCTCCCATTTTTCTTATCTATGTGTTCTTCAGTTGCTGTTTGAGGAAGACCTTGGCATGATTCAGACACCTGGGTCCCAATTCTCTACTTGCTCTAAACATTTCCTCTTTCCTCAGTCATGAACAGCTCTCCTCTCCTGCATCATTGCCTGTGTTCCCATTGTTTTCTAAATTAGATTTTTTGTTATTTTGCCTTCAACCGGTATCCATCATTACAGCGTTTCTTACAAAAGTACAAGAAACAGGGATTAGTTTGGACTATGTTTCTTGTAACCTTTTTTATGACACTCCTGGAGGTAGTGATGGTAATATTCATGCTAGAGTGTGACTGAGCATCAAAGTGACAAACAAGATTAACAATTGAAATTTCCAAAATAAGATTTATTTAGAGCTGTAGGAATTTGAAAACACTTAAGAAGATCATGAAAATAAAACAGACTCCATTCATATACTACACAGTATACACACTAAAGATTGGCTAGATACATATTAAATGATCAATCTGATTGATATTTCATATATTTGAATGTTTAAGTAGGAGGCTGTTAGGTGGCTCTTAAAAGAGCTGTTGTTTCCGTAATCAGCTGTTGTGTCTGTAATCATCCGCCAGTGTTGTCGAGAGGCTTTGACCTTGAGGTCAAATGAGAGAATGATTTCAAAATTATTGTTCACCGGTTTGGCTGGACTGGGAGGAAGCTAGAAACTGAATTAGATCTCGAAATAATTCTGTTTAATCACCTTATTTATAAACTTGTACAAATCAGACCTTGACATGTTTGAAGGCATTACCAAAATTCATCAGAATGTCACTTCTTCCCTCAGATACAAAGAGGGGCTGACTCTTTGTAAGAAGTGATACTATAGTATACTGATTGATTGATTTTCAACAAGTTAATCTATCTACAAATACTGATCTGGTGTAATTTAAGATCAGAAATCAGTCATTGCAGAATACATATCTATTTTAGCACATCTTTGATTAAATGCACAGATTATTCAAATATTTTAGGATTCCAACATCTTGTTCATTGAACACATTTGATTATTTCAACCTGTTAGTTGTAAAGTCATTTATAATTCAAGGCAGGTGAACTTTATTCAGAGTAAAAGTGCAGGAGCCGCCGCTTCTGCATGAGACCTTGGCTGAAAATGTTACGTCTTCTTTGTTTGGTAACAAGGTCTGGTGCAGTGCTTTCTGGTTTGGAGGCCAGACAGATGGGGTGTTTGTGCCTTCAAAATAAAAGTTACTTTCTGGTGATTTTTTAATGTAAATTTGACCTTTGATCCGCTACATTATCCTAATCAAAAACAGAAGAAAACTAAAAACTAATTCTAAAAATAGCTTTAAAATGACATAATATTCAGCTTTTCTTCAGGACTTGGTGATTAATTTCTATAATTAATATTGCTACGTGCTATGGAGTGTATGCACAGATGTGTACAACAAGAACCTTGTTTGTCCCTCATGGTTTGAACTATTGTCTAAACGCCTGGGTCCTTTTGGTGATTAATAGCAGTGGCATCTTTTTATAGCAGATTTATATATAAAATAAATCTAGGACGAATTCAAACACTGCCTCCTTATATCTATATTATATAATGCATATTTATTCAAAGTTTTATTTTTTCAAGCTCATACTCTCACCATAACCAACACAACATTTTACTCTTTTAAGACACATTTAATGTTGTTGGTCAATAGCATTAACTAAAACATAGACTGAGAACTTACAGGAAGTGTTTGTTATTTAAAGCTACAACCAAGCCATGTCAAAATGTGAACCTACCAGGAGTTTTTAGGGGAACAAAAAGAACATCCAGACTGAGACTACACAAACCCCTCCGAGCAAACGTCACCACAGTGATCCGCTGGCTGGTTCAACTAAGAAAAGCCCAAATTACAGTTCTTGGAAGTTTTCTTGTGGCCAGATAAGATAAGAGCGACTCTTGATGGAGTAGATGGACCTTCACTGGCTCTAATGGACTCAGAGCAGCACCCTGAATAAGGCCCTGGCAGGGTGGAGGACTCAGACAGACTGCTAGAGAAATCAGAAATCTATTTCTGCTTCCAGAAGTAAAAAAAAAAAAAAAAAAAGAAGATAAAATAAACAGAGTGACAGAGTTTGTAAAACATTTGTGATTTTCTGTCATTTTAGAAAAAATCAGCCTTTATCAAATTAAAGTTTGGATGTTATGTAAAATATCAGCAGTTATAAGTGGTGTGATTTATTTCACGGACAAGACTTCCGACTGATTTGCCCAAGTGAAAAGATTTTAATTTTAAAGTGAGGTTCTGTGAAGAATAGAAATCTTGTCTGCAGCAGAAAGCTGTTGGAATGATCAAAGCTGAAAGAAAATGGATTTTCAACCTGGACCTGACCGGTCCAAGTGGAGCCAAGACCGATGCAGACAGCAGCCTGTTTATTGCTTTCAGTGTTGTACAGGTAAACTAGACGTGACTGTGTTTGCAAATGTAAATCCACATACATTTAAATGCCCAGTGAATGGTGGCGGACGGCTGCTCATACTGAGACAGGATCTTGTTTAAAGGGAGTTTTCCTCTCCAATGTCGCTACATGCTTGCTTAGTATGGGGATTGCTGTATAGTCACTGACACTAGTCAGTGGTGCGATGCAATCTGCTGGGTACTGCCTCTGTCACTGTGCCCCAGGGCAACTGTGGCCACCATGTACAGTAGCTCATCACCATCAGTGTGTGAATGTGTGTATGAATGGATGAATGATACACTGTACTGTAAAGTGCTTTGGAGTCCTCTGACTCTGAAAGGTGCTATACCAGTGCGGGCCAATTATCATGTCATACATGTAATGTACCAAGTGGGTAAATTTTCACCAACAAATTGACCAGAAAGTAACCTTTCATTTACAGACAGGAAAACACCATCTGTTTGGCCCCAAATTCAAAACAAGGTTCTGCCAGTTCTTGTTAGTGCACAGAAGCTAAAGTATCTTCGCTCTAGGTCTCATGCAGGAGCCTGACTGCTGCATCCCTACTCTAAATAAATGTCAACCTACTCAAAGTTCCTACAAGACTTTAAAACTTATAAGTTGGAACCTATGGCAAGCCAAATGAGCATTTATTCTGATATCAGGATATCAGCCAGAATTGTCATGAACATGTAAGCCATTTCTGTCCACTAGTTAACTAGTTAGACATGTTTGTGTCAACTAGTTAAATATCGAGGGTGAAAATGTGCCCACTAGTTAACTAGTGACAGCAGAAATGCGCACTAGTTAACTAGTGAACACATTTAGGCTTCTGTAGTTAACTAGTTGACACAAAAACTGCTCACTAGTTAACTAGTAAAAGCAGAAATGCATAGCAGTCAGCTACTTGAAGGTATTTGTCTCACTAGTTAACTAGTGAGGGTCAAAATGTGCACACTAGTTAACTTGTGGTAGACATAAATGCGCACTAGTTAACTAGTGAACATATTTTGGCTTCACTAGTTAACTAGTTGACACATAAATGGCTCACTAGTTAACTAGTAAAGACCAAAATGCATACCAGTCAGCTAGTTGAAGGTTTTTGTGTCTCACTAGTTAACTAGTGATGGCCAAAATGTGCACACTAGTTAACTTGTGGTAGACATAAATGTGCACTAGTTAACTAGTGAACACATTTTGGCTTCACTAGTTAACTAGTTGTCACATAAATGGCTCACTAGTTAACTAGCAAAGGCCAAAGTGCATACCAGTCAGCTAGTTGTAGGTTTTTTGTGTCTCACCAGTTAACTATTGATGGCCAAAATGTGCCCACTAGTTAACTAGTGAAGGCTTAACTCCTAACTAGTTAACTAGTTGGAGTAGGTCAGTGCCACTAGTTAACTAGTGAACCATTAATGGCTCACTAGCTAGCTAGTTGATGGCAGCAGGCTCACTAGTTACCTAGTTGATGCATCCATTGTCCAAACTAGTTAACTAGTGAGGACATAAATGTATACTAGTAAACTAGTTCAAGTCTACATTCACACTAGCTAGCTAGTTGCGCAGAATTCTAATCAGGAGGCGGAGAATTTCTCAAATTAAGACTCTCTATTGGCTCCCTGTGTCAAAATAAAATATGACAACCAATCACAGTGCGGAATTTCGTAAAATCCCACCCCAAACATTTGCATGCGGCACACAAGTTAACATGCTGGCCAGAGGAACCTCAGCTAGTGAACTAGTAGTGGCTTCAGTGTGACACTTACATGTAAACTTGTGAAGGCAGAACTGCTCACTAGTTAACTAGAGAGGGTACAAATGTCCACTAGTTAACTAGTGAGGTGCAAAATAAGTGTCACTAGTTCACTAGTGGGCCCCAAATCGCCCACAAGTTAACTAGTAAGGTGCAGATATGCTCACTAGTTAACTAGTGAGGTGCAGATTTGCTCACTAGTTAACTAGTGCGCCCTAAAGCGCCCACTAGTTAACTAGTAAGGTGCAAAAAAGCATCACTAGTTAACTTGTAAAGTGCAGATATGCTCACTAGTTAACTAGTGGGCCCCAAAATGTCAACAAGTTAACTAGTAGGGTGCGGATTTGCTCACTAGTTAACTAGTGAGGCACAGATATGCTCACTAGTTAACTAGTGATGTGCGGATTTGCTCACTAGTTAACTAGTGAGGTGCAGATTTGCTCACTAGTTAACTAGTGTGCCCTAAAGCACCCACTAGTTAACTAGTAAGGTGCAAAAAAGCATCACTAGTTAACTTGTAAAGTGCAGATATGCTCACTAGTTAACTAGTGGGCCCCAAAACGCCAACTAGTTAACTAGTAGGGTGCGGATTTGCTCACTAGTTAACTAGTGAGGCACAGATATGCTCACTAGTTAACTAGTGAAGTGCGGATTTGCTTACTAGCTAACTAGTGAGGCGCGGATTTGCTCACTAGTTAACTAGTGAAGTGCGGATTTGCTCACTAGTTAACTAGTGAGGTGCGGATTTGCTCACTAGTTAACTAGTGAGGTGCGAATTTGCTCACTAGTTAACTAGTGAGGTGCAGATATGCTCACTAGTTAACTAGTGAGGTGCAGATATGCTCACTAGTTAACTAGTGCGCACAAGACGCACACTAGTTGCTGTTTTTGGAGCAATCTAGTTTACTTGTTATGTAAAAATGTGTTCTTACTAGTTAACTAGTGACAAATTTACCTTCACTAGTTAACTAGTTGACATATTTGGCCTTTCTAGTTCACTTGTAATGGGACAGGAAGCACTCACTAGTTAACTAGTGAGCATATCTGCATTATAATTTTTTCTCACTAGCTTATAGAGGGCAAACTGAGCCTTACATGTTAAGTAGTGAACACAAAACACTGTCACTAGTTAACTAGCTGCAGAAAATGCCCCTAATACTAGTAAATTTGTGGAATTTGAATAAATACACACTTGGCTGGCATTCTGTGTAACATGTTAACTAGTTCGACCGCTGTACTGCTCACTAGTTAGCTAGTGAGCAAATCCGGCCTTTACATGCAAATGAAGAAATGCAGAACAGCAATGTGATTGGTCCATGTAGGACTGAGAAACAGAGAAAGTATGGCGGACTCTGTTCAGGCTGTTCTAAGAGAAAATTTGATAAACTAAGATCGTTTGAGCACATAAATATGTTTTGACGATATTTGTAGCGAGAAAGTTGTGGTGTATTGCTGTAATCTTTGTTCAGTTAACGTGTGCAGTCTTTAGTTTTCAGTTATTAGTCTGAAAAAGCCTGGAGGCGGAAGGCAGCGGCAGACAGCATGTCTGTTTCTGTTGACAGGAAAGTGCAGAAACTCCGCAGAAATCTCCGTCAGATATATTGTTTCACATTTGTACGGAAGCGACAAGTTTATAATAATAAAAAAGGCTCTATTTTACATACGTTGCTGTAAAGCCTGCCAGCACTCATAGTGTTTTAAAGGTATGAATTTGCAGGATGTACCACCTTGTGTTGGTGGTCTAGTGACTAACGCGTTCGCCTGCAATGGTGAAGTTCGTGGGTTCGATACTGGATCATACAGTTTAGTTTTGTACATTATTTCACTTCTTTTCTTTTGCATAATTTCTGTATTTATGTCAACAAGAAACAAAATACGTAACGGATTAGTGGGCAGAGTCACACACACACACACACACACACACACACACACACACACACACAAAACATGTAAACAAGTATTTTATGAGTATGAATCTGATTATTGCCGACAGTCGATATTTAAGCATGTGTGTCCCCCTTCCTCAATCCATCCTCGCAAAATAAAATCATCGGCACAGCACAGCAGGCTTTCTCTTGATCCAGAACTAGCACTTCGAAATTGATCATGTCCGCGGCCATCTGCTGCACAATCAGCTGCTCGCATCGCGGGAAACATTGAAAACAGCTTCATGAACTGAGACACAACAGGGTTAACATCGACAAAAAAATCCACAAATAAATCTAAATAATTAATGCCATTTCCGTCTTTTTCGTTGAAATATACAAATAGCAGATCATAAATCTAGAGCAGAAAAAGCTGCTGCAGGAAGCAGGGTTTGTAGTTATTCATGCACCAATTCATCAATGTGATTATTGATCAAGATCAGGTAAACTGATATTAATGTTGCAACATTTCATTTGATCATCTGAATGATACCACACAACTGAATGACCTGTTGAGTCTCTGCATATTCAGGTATTTACTACGGAAAACAAACAACAGCAGGCAGCAGCAGGACTCCCCATGTTATTTCTCGGGTCGCTGGCCCGCGGTTGTCGGGGCCGCTGCGGTCAGCTCTTAGCCGGGAAGCCCTCGTTCGGCTGCGTGGGCTGCTTCACCGTGGACCAGCTCCCAGCAGCCGCTGGTCGGGAGAAACGCTCTGGCTGCAGCTCCGATCAGACCCTACCAACACCTCGCCACAGACAGCACCACATTAAAAGCCCACAATTACGACCCGCTCCCCAAAGTTACAGTTCTCAAGCACTGATGAACACATACATAACCCACAACAGCTATGAAATGTGTGTTATTTACGGCAAAAAGGAGATATTTTTCAAGCCGACGTGCCAATGTTAACCGCAGTTGGCTTGGAAATGTGCTGATTTTATTATTTTTGTCAATTAAAATCCCCCTTGTTTGCTCTTACATTTTACGAAAACGCAATATTAATTAAAGCACGCTTTAGTGATCAGCATGTAAAGCAAAGAAGAAATGTGAACATTTCAACCCATTTCGAACCAACCAGTAATATGATTTCTTAACACGGTGCAGCGGCAGCATTTAAAAACCAAAATATAGTTTTTACTCTCCAAAAAAAGGAGAAGACAGTCACGGTGCAGCAACCCATTTTAGTCCATTAATCTCCACAATAAATATCCAGACAGAGAATTTCTACGGCCTCGCTGTAAACTCCAATGTCACCCAGGACCAGTCTTAAAGAGACAACGCGCTTAAAGGGAAAGTGTGTAGATTTCTGGCAATAGGGGGTAGTAAATACCAAAGTCACTGCAAACAAGCTGTATTTTTTGTTCAAGTGAGGACCTTACTAACTAATGCTCATAAAGCCAACAAAACTCTCTGGACTCTAGCTGTAACTCTCAAATTAGGATATGAGATTAATGACTCAGGTTCACGCTCCAATACATTAATTGTTTGAGAAATGCATCTTTTTATGTTGAGTGCCATCCGCCAAATAACACACGAGAAAAGGAAGAAGAAGAGTGTTGTTGCACAGTTTTCAAAGGAGTCAAAAACCACCAGCAAAACCATAAATACAGCTAAATAAACTTAGAATCCAACATGGCGTCCTCCAGAGAGTCGGACCCTCGCCTGTGTATTTTATTACTATGAAGGGTACATGAACTGATTAGGAACACAATGTCATAGGGTCAAAGGTCAAGGTTGTGTGAGGTCATATATATATCAAAAATTGCCTGAACGGGTTGAATGATTTTGACCAAATCAGAGGTGATAGCTCCCTATCAAAGGTAGATAAACTGATCAGGTCACAACCTCATAGGGTCAAAGGTAAAGGTCGTGTGAGGCCGTATATATGAAAAATTGGTTTTTGTGTGCAATATCTTCTGAACAGGTTGAAATACTTTGACCAAATCGCAGGTGAGAACTCCCTATCTAAGGTAAATAAACTCATGAGGTACAAAACCTCATAGGGTCAAAGGTCAAGGTTGTGTGAGGCCGTATATATGAAAATTTGGCTTTTGTGTGCAATATCTCCTGAACGGGTTGAAGGATTTTGACAAAATCAGAGGTCATAACTCCCTATCAAAGGTAAATAAACTCATCACATACACAAGTTCATAGGGTCAGAGGTCAGTGTCATGAGAGGTAATATATATGACCAGTCAGGCATATCCCGCGACGCTCTGCATCGATTTGCAGGGCTTTCTTGTTTCTACAGAGTTTATGTAGGGTGCTGCTGGTTTGGGGTGTTATGTCAGCAGGCAGAGTTTAGGAGTCTGACAGCTGTGGGGAAGAAACTGTTTCGGGACCTGGTAGTCTTAGTCCATAGGCTCCTGTAGCGCTTCCCAGAGGGCAGGAGGGTGAAGAGTCCTTTCGATGGGTGACTGGAGTCTGATGGTTTTCCCTGCCCTTTTCAGACACCAAGAAAAAAGGAGAGTAACTTTATTTTGTTTGTGTGATTTTATTTTGTTGTGTGACTACTGGTTGCAGTTCCCTGTTCAATTGATTGCTGTTCCCTGTTAAATTTAAAAAAGAAAAAAGTCTAAAGTTTTGTTTTGACTGGAGAGAACTAAAAAAGGTTACACTGTCTTCTGGTACTAGCTCAAAATAACAAGTGGTGCTTGCTGCAGAACCACAAAGGCGGAGCTGCACCAGAAGGTGGAGCTGCACCAGAGTCAGCCCCGCCCATTCCAGAATCAGCCCCGCCCATTCCATTAGAGTCAGTCTAATTCCTTGCAGTTGTCAGACTTGATAGCATTCTGGAACCAAAGAGGGTGTTGTAGCTAAAAAATGCGAGATTGAGGACGGAGTTGAGAAGTTAATTGAACAGTTTTTGTAAAGGTTCCATATAATTAAAAATCTAACTTTTGGAACTTTTAATCATGTTATATTGTCATTTCCTCATAAGAAACACGCCAAAGCCATTTTTAGCCTCATTCATGCATTTTCCTCCCATCTCAGCTTCAATTTGGTCTCCTCCCCCGAAGCGGGTCTGGTCTTGGTTCTCAAATCTGGATATTCTGTGAATTTTCTGACAAATTATTTCTGAAATGACTTCTACTGAGACACCGCCAATAAACCATACATCCCATCTCAGAGACACACTGGGCAGCACAATTACATGTAACGCCACTTGATTTATAACAGATGTGGTGGTGTAGTGGTTATGGAGTCAGGTTGACATGCTGTTTCGCCTCCCAGTAGTGTAAGTTTTAGGTAGTTTACAACCTCTTTTCTTCATTTCTAGCTACACTTGCCAGTACTATGTTTACAACAATTTACTGGTATACCGTTTAACATATAATGTGTTTATTTATTTATTTATTCGTTTATTTAGCCAGTGTGAGTCCATTTGTGAGCAGAGTTTCAACTAAATGCTGTTTAGGAACGACCAAATTCAAAGAACTTTTAGCGACATAAATATTTTGCTGAAAAGAAACATTACAACTAAAATATAAACAAATTGAATGTGGCTAAATAGACTGCTGATGACCCCACCGAGAATCGAACCAGCATCAGCTGAGGGGAAAGCAAAAACCAACACTGACGATTTTACCACTAGACTACCAGAGGCCATTCAATAAACTGAAGTGCTGTTGTACACCACTTTTATTAGACCAGCTGTAGGCAGATATTCGCTAAAAGAAACCTTTTCATTTCGAGATATATTCAGTCTTTGTCATGTAGCAAGTTATATTTATCTTGTTTAATTGGAGTATAGAACATAGCATTAACGACTGTAAACTAGTAACAGCCGTAATTCATGTGGGTCAGGTCAGTTTGCGATAAAGTTGAAAACAAAAACGGAAGTCAGTGGGCTAGGCTGAGTTTGCGTGAATGGGCGGGGTGCAGCTCCGCCTTTGTGGTTTTGCAGCCAGCACCCTCTCCAAAATAACCACAGTTTTTTCCCTCAGTGTCATTTGATCTATTTCTTGGGAAGATGGATGGATGGATGGATGGATATATATATATATATATATATATATATATATATATATATATATATATATATATATATATATATATATATATATATATATATATATATCAATAATTATTTTTAATATAGCCTTTTTCAATACCAAACTTTCAATACCAAACAAAAATGAACTACAATAAAATTACTGGCACACTAAATTCCAATTCTCCTCAATGGGACTTGAACTCGCCAACTGATCTCCCTTACACGACACCAAACGAGGTGCTTTACTTGATTTGGGAGGGGGGAATAAAAGCAGTAAAACAATAAAACTTTGAACATTACAACACAAAGAGAAAATAAATAATGTTACAGCAATTGCGGAATGCCATCTGCGGGATTCGAACCCGCCGCAACGACCAACCAGTAGGTGTCAAACCATGACTAATGAGTGCAAGCCTTGGCGCTCAGGGACACCCATCAGTATGTGATTGTGAGGCCACAGCACATACGTTTTAGACTGGGTGGGATTCTTATACCCAACAGGAGTCTTTTGCCCGCCTTCTCATTAGAATATGCATAATTTGTGTTTCAGGCACTAGTTAACTAGTGAGCTGCTGCACTGCCACACATGTAAACTGGTGAAATTTCAATTGTTCCACTAGTTAACTAGTGGACAAAAATGGTCAGCTTGTATGTGTTTTTAGATGTAACTAGTTAACTAGTGAGCAAATCCGCACCTCACTAGTTAACTAGTGAGGTGCAGATATGCTCACTAGTTAACTAGTGAGGTACTAGTGAGGTGCAGATATGCTCACTAGTTAACTAGTGAGCATATCTGCACCTCACTAGTTAACTAGTGAGCAAATCCGCACCTCACTAGTTAACTAGTGAGCAAATCCGCACCTCACTAGTTAACTAGTGAGCAAATCTGCACCTCACTAGTTAACTAGTGAGCAAATCCGCACCTCACTAGTTAACTAGTGAGCAAATCCGCACCTCACTAGTTAACTAGTGAGCATATCTGCGCCTCACTAGTTAACTAGTAAGCAAATCCGCACGTCACTAGTTAACTAGTGAGCATATCTGCGCCTCACTAGTTAACTAGTGAGCAAATCCGCACCCTACTAGTTAACTAGTTGGCGTTTTGGGGCCCACTAGTTAACTAGTGAGCATATCTGCACCTTACTAGTTAACTAGTGATGCTTTTTTGCACCTTACTAGTTAACTAGTGGGCGCTTAAGGGTGCACTAGTTAACTAGTGAGCAAATCTGCACCTCACTAGTTAACTAGTGAGCATATCCACACCTTACTAGTTAACTTGTGGGCGTTTTGGGGCCCACTAGTGAACTAGTGACACTTATTTTGCACCTCACTAGTTAACTAGTGGACATTTGTACCCTCTCTAGTTAACTAGTGAGCAGTTCCGCCTTCACAAGTTTACATGTAAGTGTCACACTGAAGCCACTACTAGTTTACTAGCTGAGGTTCCTCTGGCCAGCATGTTAACTTGTGTGCCGCATGCAAATGTTTGGGGTGGGATTTTGCAAAATTCCGCACTGTGATTGGTTGTCATATTTTATTTTAACATAGTGAGCCAATAGAAAGCCTCAATTTGAGAAATTCTCTGCCTCTTAATTAGAATTCTGTGCAACTAGCTAGCTAGTGTGAATGTAGGCTTGAACTAGTTTACTAGTATACATTTATGTCCTCACTAGTTAACTAGTTTGGACAATGGATGCATCAACTAGGTAACTAGTGAGCCTGCTACAATCAACTAGCTAGCTAGTGAGTCATTAATGGTTCACTAGTTAACTAGTGGCACTGCCCTACTCCAACTACTTAACTAGTTAGGAGTTTTGCCTTCACTAGTGAACATGTGGACACTTTGAACTGTCACTAGTTAACTAGTGAGACACAAAAACCTTCAACTAGCTGACTGGTATGCATTTTAGCCCTTACTAGTTAACTAGTGAGCCATTTTTGTGTCACCTAGTTAACTAGGAAGCCAAAATGTGTTCACTAGTCAACTAGTGGGCATTTCTTCTGTCACTAGTTAACTGGTGTGCACATTTTGGCCATCACTAGTTAACTAGTGAGACACAAAAACCTTCAACTAGCTGACTGGTATGCATTTTGGCCTTTACTAGTTAACTAGTGAGCGATTTTGTGTCACCTAGTTAACTAGTGAAGCCAAAATGTGTTCACTAGTTAACTAGTGAACATTTCCGTCTCCCACTAGTTAACTGGTGGGCTCATTTTGACCCTGACTAGTTAACTAGTGAGACACAAATACCTTCAAGTAGCTGACTGGTATGCATTTTGGCCTTTACTAGTTAACTAATGAGCCATTTTTGTGTCAACTAGTTAACTAGTGAAGGTCAAAATGTGTTCACTAGTTAACTAGCGTGTACAGTTTTACCCTCACTAGTTAACTAGTTGACCTGTTGACAAGATATCAGAATTAATGCTCAAGCGGCTGGCCAAATTGGGCAAAGTTAACAAGTGGGATTTTTACATTCAGTAGTCAGCTAGTACGAGTTTTTGTACCTTACTAGTTGACTAGTAAAAACTAAATGTGTTTTAACTAGTTAACTAGTGGACATTGATCTGTCCACTAGTTAACTAGTGAACACACTGAGCAATACTAGTTAACTAGTAAGATATGAAACATTTTAACTAGTTAACTAGAGAGAATTTAGTCCTTACTAGTTAACTAGTTGACATTTAGGCTGTCACTATTTAACTAGTTGACACAAACATGGCTAACTAGTTAACTAGTGGACAGAAATGGCTTACATGTTCATGACAATTCTGGCTGATATCCTGATATCAGAATAAATGCTCATTTGGCTTGCCATAGATGTGTTGAATGAACAAGATGTTTAAATGTTTGAATAATCTGTGCTTTGATCAATATATATACTCATACACATTTTAATAAGATAATTATTAATGTTAACATCCACTTCACATAACTGTTTAAAATGTTCTCTCACAAAGAGTAAACCATCTTTATATCTGAAGGAAGGCAGGTGTCACGCTGAGGGGATGGTTGGACCCAAAATGCAGAAACCCAGGATGACACAAGGCAGATGGTTGAATAAATAAAAATCCTTTATTATAAGGTGAGCAAAAACCAAAAATAAATCCAAGGCAGGGTGCTAAAATCCACAAAGCCTAGAGAACACAAGAGGACCAAAAACTCTAATAACCCAAAAGGGAGACCGAGACTGACAGGATTACAAACAAACATTAATGGACCGACACAAGACAAAGACAAGACAGGGCTTAAATAGACTGGGAGAGGCAATCAGGAAAACAGGCAGCAGGTGTGCGGAGTGAGCTGCTGGAGGGAAGGCAGGTGACGATAATAATCTAAATGGGGAAACAGAACAGAGAATGGCAGAAAACCCTAAAATACAATATTTAAACCTAAAGACTGAGACAAAGGCTCACACAACTATCTGGAGGAGGACATAATACACACACATATACACTCATACACACACACAAACACTAACTGGGCAGGACACGCACACACACACACACAAACACCAACTGGGCAGGACACGTACACACACACACACACACACACACACACACACACACACACACACACACACACACACACACACACACACACACACACACACAAACACTGAGCTCGGGACAAGGCTGGAGCTACAGACTGGAGGAGGCTGAGGATGACTAAATGAAACACCGGACCTGAAGGGATAATATGAAGACCTACAACCAGAAGACACAATATAGAGACCCAGACCATGACAGCGGGACGTCTAAGAAATGTTTTGATAAAGCCCTCAAACGTGTCAAATTCTGATTTGCCAAATTTATCAACATTGTGGTTTTAATAAAACAGGAATTACTGACTAATTCAGTTTCCAGCTGACTCCCGATTCGGCCTAATCAGGGGAAAAAGCCTTTTGAAACCATCTCCTCCTTTGACCTTAAGTCAAAAGTCTCTGCGACGCTGTGAGTGATTACCGACACAACTGCTCTTTTCAGAGCTACTTCACACCTCAGACCTCTAACCTGCAGACCCCGGCTTGCATCTCATGGCCGGTGAAGCTGAACTCAAAGGAAGCTACTAATCTTTGAGTCTCGCGGTCTCGGCGTCCGGTGACTCACCACTCGGGCCGCCCTTCCTCCGGACCGCCGAGAGCAACGCATACAAAAGAGTGTTGCAGGCTGCACAGCGGCGTTGGATGGTTTCTATAAGCAAATCTTAGTTTAACAAACATACAGCCAAATTATTTTACAACCCAGACTTCACAAATTCTCTCAGATACTTAAGAAAGGTTTTGTTATAACATCTAGTTTCCATTCCAGCATTCCACACCTCACATTAAATCACTTCATATTCACTACATTACAGATCGTTATTCATGCTCTGTCCTTCATACAACCCCTTTAATACCCAAAACCTTAGCCTCCTCAGGTGAGCCACACTTTACAATTCGTAACTCATGTTTTGGATTGTACAGTAGCTCATCACAGTTGCTCATTCACCATTCAAATAGACATTGGTGGCCTTTAATTTTTTTCCTGTCGTCTTATTTTATCTGCTAACAAACTTCCTGATTACAACAGGGATGGGGTTCTTCTTTGTCGGGATGGAGTGGCAAGCCTCCAGAGAATCCAGATCCAAGTGTACGTCCCTGGATGCGAGGAAAGCCGCCACTTGCTGCTCCGTTGATTTCACTTCCATCTCTCCTGGCTCTTCCTCACTGAGACAGACACCGTACGAGCACAGGAGCAAGGCTTGATCTTTAGCCTGGTCACAATCACATCGTTTATCCTGGAAAGTTGCTCCAAGTCATCCACTCTCTTCTCCAAATCTGCTTTTTTTTTATCTTTATCTTCCACGAGAGCCCGTAGCTGTGCTACTTCCTCAACAAGTTTGAGGATCATGTCTTGTTTGGTTTTAATGGCTGAAACGTCCTGCCTTCCTAATGTCCTCAGACTCTTCTGCAGCTTGTCAGCTCCACGCCCAGTCACCTGCTCCAATCCGTGGGACCCAGCGAATGGCTGCATCTCTGCCATTCTCAGGTCAAGTCTCTACCGTTCATTACCTAAAGATTAATCCGCTCGCCGCTCTCCTGGTTTTTGTTGTTGTTGGGCCAGGCCGATGGACCCACGCCAGGCTTGGTGCCGCCTGGCCGTTCCGTGGAACCACTCCTGGTTCCAATATTTATAACACTATTTGGTAACACTTTACAAGGCGGGCCTTTTTATTAACATTACTGTTACTGTTAATCACTAAGTGTCTATCAGCATTACTGTTACTGTTAATCACTAAGTGTCTATTAGCATTACTGTTACTGTTAATCACTAAGTGTCCTTAAAGTTAGAAAAAAGGACAAGGGGGTGCTCTGATTAGTAATACATTACATAATATGGTTAAACAGTTGTTTTTCAAAGAGTTCATTAAAGCTTAATAATGCACTAAGTAATGTTAATAAAGGGGTCCTTATTGTAAAGTGCTACCCATCATATTTCTATAATTAAACTGTAAAACTGCTCTAATTGTTGAAACGTTAGAAAACATTGCATTAATATAAATTATTTATGCATTTATGTAAATTTGATGGTCATTGAAGTGAAATATTTTACTCATCTTCATTGTGCAATCAGGACCATGTACAGATATGTTACATTTAAAAACATTTCCTTATAATTCATTGAAGATTTCAATGTTCTAAACTTGTTATGCTCCTATTCAGCTCGGACCTTGCGGTCCTGCGAAACATCATTCCTTCAGACGGTTTTTATTGTTGCCATCGCTCTGAGGCTTCACAAAGACTGAAGTGTCAGTCATGGAGCCTAGTAGTATAAACGAGGTCTGACACTGGGCACCAGAAATCCCTGAGGTGAAAGTCACATCCCCACCTATTTGCTGCAGCCTAATTGAGATTCTCGGGCTCAGATGTGCATTTCAGGCACAATTTCTGTTGAAATTATCTAGTAAATATACATGCAGAAAGTGTTTTTGCTTGTATGCTATTTTGTCTGCAAATGCCAACAGAGTTAAATCAACACTGATTTTTGTGAGATTTGTTTACATGAAGGTAGAATGAACTAAGACACCTCTGTAGGTTGTGGCAAAGGAGACTGAAGTGACAAGTTTATAGCATCCCACTAATTTAATCCCCAATGATGCCAAATTAAAGCCTAATAAAGCTGAAATCATTTACACAGGAAAACAATTTCTACTGTACAGACTACAAAAAAAATCAAAACCACATGCTGAGCTATTGTGAAAAACTGCATGGCAATTTCATGTGAGGGAAAGACAAGGGCAAGTCAATCAGTGCTAATTTGGATCACAAGGAAGTGGCTCTTCTGCAGTTTCACAACGGGGCTTCCTTGATCAGACACAAGCGTTTTATGGCAGGACCTGAATTTAGCCAGGCTTGTCGGTGCAGGAGAATGTGAATTACTGCTCAATGTTCCTCGACAGTGCTGAGCTGGTGGCTTCATCTGTTCTGACAGGCTCTTGACTGTGTGTGATGATGAGAGACAGCTCCGGGTTGGTGCTCAGCACTGGCCCTTCAGCTGACAATGTGAATTATGGAGACCCAAAGGAGCTAGAGCAAGCATCGGCAGACCCCCACTTCTATTAATCCTTCCCTCAAAGGTTCTACTGCAGAGACCTCGGCCGTATGTTGTTGGTGCTTATACTCACTTTAAAAATGGGCTGCAGAAGGATGGAGGCAATGCTATGAAATGCTTCACAATTCTTTCTGCAGCTTAAACTTGAAAATGTTCAGATAATCATTTTTGTTCAATACCATAGTGAAACTCTAGATGTGGTAGAATGCGACTAAAGCATCAAGAGAATTGTCTATTGGGCCATTCCCACCTGTACCGGGTCGGCCCGGGCCGGGTAGCGTAGGTTGTTTACATATCTGGGTGGCCTGGTATTTTTCCGGGCCAACCAAGGCTCATTCTCAGCCCTCTTCTCGAGGGGGTCTGCTTCAGGCCGACCAGGGCCAACACACCCACTGCTGACAGCAAATTCACACCTTCCATTAGAGCAAGCCTTAGCCTAGTGAACTAGACCAAATTCTTGCTTTGCAAAGTTTGGTCTAGGCATGCTCCATTGGAACCTCAGCAGCTCCTACCAGGACTCTG
Organism: Nothobranchius furzeri; assembly: GCF_043380555.1. Lineage (NCBI taxonomy): Eukaryota > Metazoa > Chordata > Actinopteri > Cyprinodontiformes > Nothobranchiidae > Nothobranchius > Nothobranchius furzeri. The sequence goes on from NC_091743.1 coordinate 43,357,136, forward strand.
GCTAGCCAATCACAGCTCTCTAGAGGGGTTTCAAACACAAAGAGCTGTGATTGGTCCATAATGGTGGGCCAATCATAGTGCTCTATCTGCTTAGTGAACAAATCACAGAGCTTTATCTGCTTTGTGGGCCAATCAGGGCACTCTATATGCCTGGTGGGTGGGATGATGCAACAGAGTGAAACAAGAGTATGTCACATTCATCGTCCAGTGGAATGCGGAGATCATTTGAAAGACAACGGTAGAACCCGCCCCACACCCGAGAGCCATCAATGGAGCATGGCCAGACTAAATAATACATTTATTTAGTCTGGCTTGCCAGGCTAAGCAAGCCTCTGATTGGTGGGTAGAATCAGCCCACATGGGCTTAAGACAAGGATGTGTGGAATCAACCGGGCCAGGCTGGGGCCGACTGGGGCTACCCGGCCCGGGCCGACCCGGTACAGATGGGAATGGCCCAATAGAAACAGCTTCACCAGATCTGGACTTTCTTCCCTCAGTCTGGCTTGAAAAAAAACTAAAATTGTACCAAGAGATCAGGGACACCACAACAGTGGTTAATATGTTGGTTTGTTTACTTTTAGCTCCAGTTTCAGTGAACAGTCTTGTAAACAGTCCCAGTCCCTGCACCATTGTACATTTTCATTTCAGAATTTACCATTTGGGTGTGTAAAGTTAGAGGAACAATGACAACTCTGCTTGCCCAGGGACTTCATTCCCTGGTGGTGGTCGTAGGGACCGGTGTCGCAGGTTGTCGGCAGCCTCGCTTCCGTCAGTGCACCCCAGGGCAGCTGTGGCTATGATGTAGCTCATCATCACCAGCGTGTGAATGTGTGTGTGAATGGCTGGACGGCTGATTGTGTTGTGAAGTGGCTTGGGGAAGGGGGGGGGGGGGGGGGGGGGGGCTTGTAGGACCCTAAGAAGGCGCTGCACAAATACAAGCCATTTATCATTCTTTAATAAAGAAATAGAAAGTTTTATTCATCCTGCAGCCATGCAGAGCTTGATGTAAAACAGAGCTGCCTCTGTGTGTTTATCCAGGTCCACTCAGTGTTTGAAAATCAGTCTTGGAGTTGGGCTGGAGCACCTTCAGGCCAAGTGGTGATGGTGTTGATCAGAGGAGGGGTTCTCCTGTGAGGTGTGGGTGCAAGGGTTAAAGATAAAGCAGTAAAGACCAACAGGGTGTAATAGTGAGTGAATGAAAATCAGTTGGATTTAGAGAGGAACGTGTTAACTAAGTAAAACTCTAAATCAGGGAGTTATGACCGGCTGCTGTTTGTGTCAAAACAAAATCAGAGACTTTTCATTCCACGCTCTTCTCTCTGATTCTTTTGCATAAATCCTTTCATTAACAAAAATTAAATTAATATGATATTGAATAAATACTTTCTAATGTGCAGATGTTTGAATAAATTAAACCAGATATTAACAGTTCATAGAAAATCGTTGCAAATCTGGACAAACATATTAAGGTTAAAAAGGTTTTTGTATTTGAAGGAAGGCGTGGCTTTCTGAGGGATGTTGGTAAATACTCAGAAACGTGTAATGCACATAACACACAAGTGCCATGTGCCGGGGTGAGTGCTCCTCTCATTTTTGTTCCATCTTTGAGCTGCTGTGTTTCAGGAGAGGGAGGATCCAGCTGCAGCTCATTAACAATCAGCGGGTCCAGCTATAAGAGGAGGAGGAGAGCACATCTCGACGCCGGATGATTAACTACAACTTGGATTTTTGGATCATTGGTGGACCTTACCTTGACTCCTCAGGATCTCCTTGGACTTCTGAAGCTTCTGGAGCTTCTCTGGTTTTCCTGTGGCTCCTCTGATTGACTTCTTGGACATTTCCACGATCCCACTGGATTACTCACCTGTGCCCCACAAATCTCCTGGACGCAGCATTCACCATTCTCCTCTCCTCCCTGCCGGCCTGCTCTCCTTGCGACCCCTCTCCTGGACACCCCCTCTTGGATTCACCCCGGCACTCCACCTACCCTCCCCAATTCCTCAGCCCCCAGCTTCCCGTAAGTCTTTACTCTGCACCTTCCTAGTTTAGACTTACCTCCCTGGGCTCTCCGGTTCCTCTGCTCTCCCCTCCTCAGACACTGCGGTTCCGTTGCAATCCCCACTGGACCTTAGCCAGCGCGCCTTCAGTTCCCGATTTTTTAAATTAAACTCTTTAATATTTTCTAATTGACTCGTGAGCGGTGAATTCTGCATGTATTGGGTTAAACTTGTCCCCAAAACCATGTCAACAAACTTGCAATATAAAGCAGGACAACAACTGTCCCCCTCCAGCTCGGTTGTGACTGCACTAACTTGTCCTGCGTGACCCTCACCGTGTAACCCTCATGTCCATGCTGTCTCTGGAGCAGCAGATTAGGAAACAAGATCTCCTGTAACTTAAAATGACCCAAAGCTCCCTCCCAGTTTCTCTTTAAAGGGACTTTACGGACTTTTGAATTTTTATGCTCGCGATTGCCCCCTCAGTCCAAAAGCGTAACGGCAGCTTCAATAGTAGGCTCGTGCACGAGGCGTGCATGCTGTACGTGCACACTCCTTAACGAAAACAACAGCTGAGACAGTCCTGTGTGTGTGTGTGTGTGTGTGTGTGTGTGTGTGTGTGTGTGTGTGTGTGTGTGTGTGTGTGTGTGTGTGTGTGTGTGTGTGTGTGTGTGTGTGTGTGTGTGTGTGTGGCCCGGAGGACAGAGGACAGGAGAACGTGCAGCTAATTAATTAAATAATTTGGTTCTGTACCTTTCTCTTCAGCACAGCCGACAAAGGTTTAAGATGGCTCAGTCTCCCTGCATGCTCAGATCATTCCCTTCCCTTGCTTGAAAAATTGTTCCAAAATGAAAGTTGAACCCACATCTTTTTTATCTGTGAATTCAATGCCGCTCGGCGAGTCTCAAATAAAAATGTGGACATCTTACTGTAAAAAAATGTACCATTAATGTAAAAAAGAAACTCTAAATGAGCTATGTTCACATCCAGAATCAAACCCAGGTCTTCTGCATGAGAGTCCGACATCTTACTAGGTGAGCTACACACCAGTAACATTTGAGGTATCTGTAACATTTATATCCTTGATGACACATGAAACAACGTCAAACCAAAGAACGGTTCGGAGCGGAAATGGCTATTTTGTTGCTAATTTGCAGGAAATATCTAGAAGAAAGTTCTACAGAAAGTAGCTAAGGGTCCTCAGAAATGTAGCTAGGTTTGTCACTAGGTGTTAGGAACAGCGACAATATCGCTGAGTTGGCACAAATGCTACGGGCGATGCTTGAGTGTGATCGCGCATGAAGCAGCCTGCTCGACCCGAGCATCTCTCTTTTTCTGTGATTTTACAGAAAAACAGGCAATCACAGTAAAAATGCCAGGGCTCATTCTACAGGACCAGGGCATTGCAGGAGAATGTATGAAGAAGACATTTATTATTTCTATACATGTTTTGGCTGTCAAACTTCCATAATGTCCCTTAAAAGTTGAATTTAACATCAGTTTATCTTCATGAAACAAAAGAATAAAGTGGAACAAAACCTTCTATCTTCTATTTCTCTCTGCTTTTAACTTCTCTGTGTCCCTAAATAAAAGAGGTTACGCTGCAGCCGCCGTCACTGACCCCTGCTCCCTCCTCAAGACCGGATCTCCTGGCATCACAACACTCAGTCTGACTGAGTGCTTTGAGGAGAAATAATAATGAAATTATGAAAATAATAATGCGTGCTTGGAGGTGTGCCCTCCAATCCTCTCACTTGTGTTAGCAGACAATCTCTCTCTCTCTCTCTCTCACTCTTTCTCTCAGTCGCTGATCAAGCAAGCGGAGCGCGTGGTGTGACAACCCGCTCAATTAACGTAATTCACGGCCCAAATCCAACAGAACTGATCGGGCTGATTTGGTTCAGGTTCGGTCTCAGGTTATAACTCCAGCGCTCAATCCTGCAGTACCACATAAAGGCAGACCAAAGTTTCCTACAGGGTAAATGTGGAGAACACCCATTCCGACAGATTTGGATGCTGCACTGGTGCCGCCATTAAAATAAAACTACATTCCACTATAATTGATTAAGGCGTAGGCTATGATGCAGAATCGTTTATGCCCGCGTCTCGATATATTGATTATTTGATCATTTTCCTCAGCTCTATCTATCCTACACCTCCCGGTCGGTCGTCGGGGGTGGGGGTTAGGGTTGCGCGCAGGGTTCGGGGGCCACAAAGAGAGGGCTCGCAGGTTGCCTACTGAGTACCGCTGGTCTAAAGTTATTTTCACTGATGAAAGTCAATTTTGCATTTCTTCTGGAAATCGAGGTCCCAGAATCTGGAGGAAGAGAGGAGAGGCACAGAATCCATTATGCTTGAGGTCCAGTGTAAAGTTTCCTTAGTCAGTGATGGTTTGGGGTGCCATGTCATTCAAAGGTCCAATCTATGGAGTATTGTGAAGAGGAAGATGGAATACGCCAGACCCAACAATTCAGAAGAGGTGAAGGCCACTATCAGAGCAACATGGGCTCTCATAACGCCTGAGTAGTGCCATCGACTGATGTACTCCATGCCACGCCACATTGCTGCAGTAACCCAGGCCAAAGGAGCCCCAACTAAATATTGAGTGCTGTACATGTTCATACTTTTCATGTTCATACTTTACAGTTAGGCAACATTTTTAAAATTCATTTTATTGCATTGGTCTTGACTGATATTCTAACATTCTGAGATACTGAATTTGGGATTTTCATGAGTTGTCAGTGATAATCATGTCATGTTCTGTGTCCCTTTGTTCCCCAGCTCCTCCAGTTCCCTCTCCAGGTTCTCCTTTTGTGTTCTCTTAGCGCCCTCATGTGTCCTTTGTCTGCGTCTCTGTTGTGTGTCTTAAGTTGTAGCCCCAGCCTCTTGTTCCCCCAGTTCATTGTATGTGTGTATGAGTTTGTGTGTGTCAGTATGTGTATGTGTTTGTGTGAGTCCTTCCCTTAGTCTTTAGGTTTAGTTTTGTGTTTTATATAGTGTTAGGTTTACCTGCCCTCCTCTGGTTCTCTCCCCCATCCAGATAATTGTTGTCACCTGCCCAGGGGCGTCGGACTGGGGGGGGAAAGGGTACCGTATACCCAGGGCCCACTGCAGGGAGGGGCCCTGAGACAGCTTTGAATAAAAATGTTTTATTGTTGTTGTTTTTTTCCCCCAACTTACTTAATGTCTTAATAAATTTCCCTTTACCCGGATAAAGAGGTTAAGAAACAGAATTTCGCCTTAAAAATAATAACTGAATAATCTCTGAGGCATCTATCACCCCTTAAAAATGTGCAAAGTGGTTTAGTCCACACCAGCGGCCAGGGGCTGCCCGGCTGCATGTGCTAATGAGACATCGCAGATGCCGACAGCCAGAGCTGGAGGCAGGAGAGTCAGTCATGTCTTTTCCCAAGAAAGGGAAATCTGGCTTCCAGAAAAGAAAAGAAAAGAAAAGAAAAGAAGGAGAAGGAGGAAAAGTTAATTGAACAGAAGCAAGTAGAAGGAAGGTGAGCAGCAGCAGCAGAACACAGTTTTAGCTGATATTAGCTAGCTCTCAGAAGCTGCATTCATGTTAGGTGTTCAGTGTTAAACACCTTTAGTTTCACCATCAAGATCAAATATAAATTAATTAGTGTTATCAGTGAAAACACTAATTTTAGGGATAAGCCGGATACTCATTTCAGACGAGTATCCGGTATGGATAACGCATTTTTGACGAATACGAGCATGAAACTATAAAACGAGTCATTATCTGTAATCGTGCTGAAGGAAAATCTTCATTGGGTAACTGACTGTCTTCACGCTCTGTGATTGGCCAGTCACATAGAGCGCCCGCCCCTCCCTACTTACAAAACTCTCTAGCCGACCGGGAGCTCAGTCCGGCCGGCTCATCCACGCACACACACAGACAGTAACGGATCGCGCTGTGATGGCTTCACTGTTGCTCACGTTTCTTCAGTTTTCCCTAGGTTTTCTTCAGCTCGCCTCTTTTTCGGTTGAATATTTAAAGTTACTTTTTTCGTAACTGACATGGTGCATTTGACAAGACAGAGCTGACGTGCTGTTGTCACTACCTCCGCTCCGGTGGGGTTTTTAATTTTTTCTCTCTCTCTCTCTCTCTCTCTCTCTCTCTCTCTCTCTCTCTCTCTCTCTCTCTCTCTCTCTCTCTCTCTCTCACACACACTCACACACACACATTAATCAACATTTCTTTGTTAAACTTTGTGTGGGAAAATGCCAAGAACGTTAAGAAAAAAATCAGTTTAATCAAATTAAAATAAAAAATATATATATAAAGTTGTGTCTGGTTCTAGCATTTCATATTTCCTAGTTCCTACTGCATGGGTTCAGATGTATTAATCCATGCACTCAAATATTAATGTTCTGATTTTATTGAAACACTTTTTCTGTAATAGTTTCTTTACTATTGTGATCAAAAATATTTAATCTCACTTCTGAGGCTGCTCTGTAAATAGTTTTCAAATAAACAATACACATAGCAACTTCTGATCAATCCATATCAATTTCAGACTTAAAATAATGCATTGATGTAAACCATGTCCACTTCCGGTTAAACCACGCCCACTTCCGGGTTATGCCACGCCCATTCCGAGTACAGATACAGATAGTGGTGTACTCGCTCATCCCTAATATATATATATATATATATATATATATATATATATATATATATATATATATATATATATATATATATATTAAAATCAGAATTATTATCGCGGGCGGCCGCCGCCAATTAATTCGCGGACCTCGCAGTAAAAACAGGTTCACTCTGTGTGGATATTTCAGCTCCTTCCCAGTCATGGACCAGGACAAACTTGGTATCGATGGATTCGTGGTAATCTCAGGAATGAGAAGCTGCCACTGTTTTTCGTATAGCTTGACGACACTGGTGTTAGAGGATTGTTATTGACTTGGTTAGATATTTTAAGCCTATTTTAAATTTCTTTATATTTGATCTTGAAAACGGACAATCTTATAATTTGGCTGATAATGCAGGGATTATAAAATTTAGAGTGCATTACATTCACAGAGAGAACCTGGTTTATTTCATGTCATATGTATTTAATATATCAATACATATAAGTATTAGCAAAGCTTAACATCATGAACCATGACAGACATGACTGAAGAGCAGATGAAGACATCATGCCAGGCACTGATGAGAAAATATTACAAGGATCTCACAGCTGAATTTGAGAATGAGATGCTACACCTGAGAACAATATATGGTGCCACATTTCCACACATTCGGTCTCCTCTTGAGCTGCTTAATGCCATACAGGATGCAATTACAGAGCATTTTTGGAGAAGTTTGTATTGGACTGAGGATTTTTTGCACACTGCCTGTGACTGTTGCTGGGGGTGAACGGGCTTTTAGCAAACTGAAACTGGTGAAAAATTATTTGAGATCAACAATGTCCCAGGATAGACTGAACAGCCTAGTTCTTCTTTCTATTGAAAGCCAATTAGCCAAAGGATTGGACTTTAAAGGTCTCATAAGTGATTTTGCTAACATGAAGACCCGTCAGTGGGCATTTACTGGAAAATAAATTCCAGGATTTTTGTTTGAACACATTGTTGGCAAATAAAAATAATTATATGTGAAGTCTTGGCATTTCACTTTTATTATGCTGGCATTTGTATTTGCTCAATATAGAGGTTAAACTAAGATCATATTTATTATCTTGTCTTATAGCATGACAAAAAATGTGTCAGAGAGATATTAAGTAATTGAGCATGGGGGGCCCACCTAGAAGACTTGTACCTAGGGCCCAGAATTTGGTGCTACGCCCCTGCACCTGCCTTCCTTCAAGCCTCACTCCACACACCTGCTTCCTGTTTTCCTAATTGCTCCTCCCTGTCTATATAAGACCTCCTTGTCTCATTGTTCTTGTCGGTCCATTGTTGTTTGTCAGTGTTGTTTTGTGTTTACGTTGGTCTGTTCCTCCCCAGAGTTTTTCCCGTGTCGGTGCTCAGTTTTTGAGCTTCTGTTTTTGTATTTTTGATCTCCTGATCAGTCCCAGGGTTTTTGGACTTTGGCTTCCTGTCCTTTGGATTCATGTTTTTTTTTTTAAGAATCATCCTACAAATAAAAGGATTTTTTCTTTACATCTACCCCTGCCTCGTGTCATCCTGGTTTCTGCTTTTTGGGTCCAAACCATCCTCTCAACGTGACAAATAATCAACATTAACACACCTATAATCTTCATGACATCTTTTAAACAAAACCTATTATTAGATGTATGTTAACATCAGAAACTGTTGTCTATAGTTCACATTTAATAATATCCTTGTTGCATTTTCTCCCAACTTAAGAATCAATTTACAAAACTAATGTTTTGGGGCCAACTATCCATCGAACCCTAGCTCAAGCCTCTGCTGAAGGAGATATGAAAATTGAGCCATTGCAGAGAAAAGCCCAAATCCTGTTGCGTGTTCATCACTAATCCTCCCCCTGGATGGTAAATGCAATACAGAGCTTAGGAACACACCGCCCAGGCTGAACCACGATGCGCAATCTCACTGGGAGACAAGAGGAATTGGTGAATGTGTTGTCTCATCTCATGTCTCTGCCAAGTTCACATACCCACACAAACACACTTGCACACGCTCACACTCTGGTGCCAACAGCATCCTTTCCCTCGCCCACGACCCTCACAACCCACCCAGCACCACAAACCACCATGGTATGATGGATTTGTATGCCGGAAGGTATTGGTAGGAATATATAGAAAACAAACAAGCCATATGGGAGGAGTCTGCACTCGGGGACTGCAGAGTGAGTTGGTGTTTGTGCTCGTCTCTTGTGAAATTGATCTTCTCTATGGATTGCTAAGACAGATAATTCAATTATAATACAAAAGTTAATGGATCTTACATTACAATACAGGAAATCATTTTGGCAGCTTGCAACTGTAAATCTGACCAGGACTACACCTGAGACTATCCTGTTGCACATCTGCTGCTGGCTAGTTTCATTACTTAAAAGAGCAGCCATCATTGTTCGCCTGCTGTCTAAGGTTACATCCCCCTTCTCCCCTCAACTTCTCCTCCTCCCTCTACCCGAACATGCACAGAATGTGTAGCTGTTTGAATATATCTGTTTCACTTTCAGTGCATTTGTATGTGCCGATAGGAATCTTCACTAGACTCTAATGAAGGTCGCAATTGATTTTATATTCCAGGCATAGTGTGCTTTCCAAGATGTCTGATCTGGATGTTCTAGCATCAGAATCCATGTATATTATAGCCTTAATAAGAACATTTGTAAAAAAAAAAATGTGATAATAATTCTGACCTAAATTCTAACCGAGTCCATCTTGATGCTGTTTATATATCAATCCACCCATCAATCTCACGCTTCATCTTTCTCTCACTCGTGAACAAGACCCAGAGATACTTAAACTTCTCCACTTGGGGCAGGACCTCATCCCTGACCCGGAGAAGGCACTCGTTGAAGTATTTTCATTTGTTTAATTTCAATCCCAGGGTGTTATTGTAGTCCATAACCAAATTGTGTTTCTGTTGTTACAATTTTCAAAAATATTTTTTTATGCAGAAAATCAGCGAAAACTAAGTGTTCAAATATGGTCGTTGGCCCTGTTCTGGTAAAAGAAATCCTAAAATTAAACAACATGAACAAGTTAAATAAACATTATTTTTAAATAGTATTGGAAATTATAAGACACTTGAGAATAATTTTGCTAATTTTAGAACATACAGAATATATCACAATTATTAAATAATCTAGAATATTTTTATAAAAACTGATTACTGTGGAATATTTTTGAAAAGTTATTGAACAATTTAAACTATTTATGATCAAATGTAGATTATTAGAATATCTTATATTTGAGGATATGCCTCATTAGCATCTTCCTCCTGTTCACCATCATCATTGATGGCGAGATTGGTTGGTGCAATATTCGTCCTCCATTTCCCAGAGAAATCTTTGTATAAAAGTGCAAAATACATTCGATATCATTATTGTTATTATTACTGTTACCATGAATATTGAGATTGTCTAAAATAACAACAGATTTTACCAACTATATTCATCAGAAGTCTGAGTTTAGACGATGGCCTTTTAAAGGATTAAATGACGGAACAGAAAACAACCTCTTTTGACCCCAGTCGTAACACTCCCACAATTTCATTTACATTATTACGCATTGTACATCAGACTATAATGTGTCTATCAAGTCTGTAGAACTTATCTTTGTCCCTTCAATTCCTTTAGAGCACAGGGACTGCTCTCCAAATCTTACATTTAGCTTAAGGTTTTTCTCCTTGAAATGAAGGAAATTTAAAGTTACCCTAGCTCCACTTATGTGAGCAGCCGAGTCTGTGTTTGATTGTTTTTAAAATGACTTTTAGTTTCTGAACAGCAACTCTAAGGACTTACTGGCTGCTTTATTAGGTTTGCTGTCGTGTAGTAAGAAGCCGTTTTTATAAGACACATTATGCCAGCAAATCAGCGTAATCCTGCTGCCTCATTGTGTCTTATGAATGCTCTGTGGTGGCATGGCCTGAATTTTGCAGCATTTGTGTCACCACACTTGGTAGTATTATTGCAGCAATGCCTGACTTGTGAAAGAAGGTTACGCTACTACACTTAATCAATCAGAAACAATACTGGTCATGAAAGTAAACATGGGCAGTCAGTTTTGCTTTTGTAAACAGAATCAGCTGAATGGCAAACGGGAGCAATTCAGAGGTCCGAGGGCTTTTCTCCGTTACAGCTGGAGCTCAGAACACCAGAAAGTTTACGGGGAGTGTAGAGGACAGACACCTTTAGGAGCAGCTTGTCAATAAAAGTTAAGGAGCACAACATAAATCTCAAGTTATGTCCAAGCTGAAGGGAAGTCTTTGGCAGTGCAGAGACTGCCCCCATGTGCCAGCCAAATATGAATTCAGCCAATATTAGTCTTTTATTAAAACCAGGCAAAGACCCTGTATGTCCCACCAGCTATCGCCCAATTTATTTTATTAATGTTGATTTCAAAATTATTTGTAAAGCCCTGGCAAAAAGATTAGAGAAGGCAACCCCCTTCATAATACACCCTGACCAAACTGGTTTCATTAAGGGTAGACAGTCATCCACTAACTCACGTAGATTACTTAATTTGATAGATTTCTCTTACAGTAGAAACATAGAAAAAAGTATAATATCTCTATATGCAGAAAAGGCTTTTGATAGTAAACTGGAAGTTCTTATTTGCAACTTTCCATAAATTTGGTTTTAGGAACTTCATAAACTGGCTACAAACATTATACAATTCACCAACTGTCACGCCGGGGAACACCAGAATAAATCCAGATGCAGGAGGCAGAGAAAACCCGGTTTAGATCCAGATATTTAATAACACAAAATCACCACACCAGTGGGAAACTCAAAAGGTCACTCGCAGAGGAATCACATCAGTACATCCACAGACTCTAAACAGACTATTTAGTATAACGCCACACTGAGTACTGGACACAGCTGCTTAAATAAGAGTGGTGGCAATCTAGGAAACTGCAGTCCGCTGCGACACTCCAAGTGCTCCACAGAGGGGCGGGATACTCAGGAGCCACAGCCGACCTGCACAGAAATAAAAACACAACTCTTAACACAGAAACAAGCAAAAGGAGAACACATAATATGTAAATAAAACAGAAGGAGTAGCAACAACAGCACGTGTCAGGACAAACGACCAAATATCAGCTAGCTTCTGTCTTCAGAGGGGGACCAGGCAGGGATGCCCACTCTCCCCCTCACTGTTTGCTATCTTTATCGAACCACTAGCAGCAGCAGTTAGGCAAACAACAGGTATTAAAGGCATAAAGTGTAAGAAAATAGAACATAAGATCAGTCTTTATGCAGATGATGTTTTACTCTTTCTCCAGAATTCTCAGTCCTCTCTCTCCCAAGCAATAGAACTGATAAACTATTTTTCAAGAGTTTCAGATTACTCTATAAACTGGTTGAAATCCACAGTTCTACCAATTAATTTCTCATTTGTCAATTTGCTTAATACGCAATTGGAGTCAGGGAATATCACATACCTGGGAATTAATGTCTCTCCCAAGTTAGCAGATCTAACCAAACTAAACTACATCCCACTTTTAAGGAAAGTGGAAGATGATCTTGCAAGATGGAAATCCTTAACGATATCACTCATGGGGAGAGTTGCTACAATTAAAATGATGGTCTTACCCAGAATAACTTATTATAATTACTAGAATAAATTACTTATTTTCAATGATCCCAAACAAGCCACCAGCTGACTGGTTTAGATCTCTGGACTCCTCAATCACTAAATTCCTTTGGCAGAATAAACCTTCACAAATTAGCTTAAAACACTTCTGAAAAGCAAAGACAGAGGAGGACTGGATTTACCCAATTTTTAGCATTATTTCTTAGACAACAGGTTGCAAGATAACCCACTAGATGAGTCCTGGTTAGATATAGAACAGATACTTTGCAATACGATAGAGCTTTCACACTTACCATTTATTAGCTCAAGCATAAGAAAACATGAAGGCTTTAAAAGTATTAGTATCAGCACCTCTCTGACAGCATGGGGGGAGTATCTAAAAATGACAGTCTTCACTAATACCAAGCAGACGCACACCTATCTGGAATGATCTTTATATTTTGCAAAATAACAAAATGATGAACCTTCTGGACTGGAAAAGTACAGGAATCCTATACCTGGAACACATATATGAAGGATTGGACCCCATCCCATTAAATAGAATAGTCTCCCAATTTGGAATAGATAAGAATAGCTTTTTAGAATTTCACCAAATTAAATCTGTAGTTAAACAAACATTTAAGCTCAATAAAGTAGAATTACAAACACCACCAAGGGTATTAGACTTCTTTAATCTCAAACCCCCCAAACTACTGTCTAAAGTATATAAGACACTGTCCAAAATAGACGATAAAATTGCAATCCCTATTGAAAAATGGGAGGTGGATCTATCAGTCAGCTTTGACCAGAACTTCTGGTCCCAAACTTGTTTAAAAGCTTTTAAAATGACCAGACACCACAATTTACAACTAATTCAGTACAAAATTCTACACAGAGTACACTATACAGGTCATCGGATGTTCAGGATGGGGTTTGTGTCGTCTGACGCCTGTACACACTGCACAAACAACATTCCTGACAATTACATTCACGCACTGTGGTCCTGTCCACCTGTCCAGGAATTTTGAGGTAGAGTATGTGAAGACCTGTCAAAGTGTCTGAAATGTCATATCCCAACCACCCCCTCTCTTTGTTTGCTGGGAAACCTGGACGATGTCCCGATTGAAACATATTTGGTTCACATGGTTCTGACTGCCATATGCATCGCTAAGAAAACTATCCCCATTAATTGGAAAAATTGAGATACTCTCTGCATTAACCAGTATAGAAATATTTGGTTAGATCATATTGCACTTGATATAGCCTCTGCTTCCACTTCAAATAGATCTCTTTGGGCTCCTTTAATCAGGTCCATCTCATAGCGATGTCGGGGGACCATTGATATTGTCCTGCGGGATGTTTTGGATGATGGGGTGGAGGGTCTGAATTTGGAGTATCCGAACGTTCCCTGAGGATGGGTTCACTGGGGGGTGTCTGGGGCTTGGGGGCTGCTGCCCCCCTCTGGAGGTGCTTGGGTTGCCTCGGGGGGTGGCCTACTGGCGGTTGTGAGTGGGGCCCCTTGGGGGTCTTCATGGTGGCCATGGGTGGCTGCCTCTTGGCTGCATTGCCCCTGAGTAGGTCTGGGTGGGGGCCTGGGGGCTCGGGGTGTGGGGGCGGCCGGCCCCGTGTGGGGATCTGGGCGGGGCCTTGGGGGTCGGGTCCTGACATGTATGCTGTCGGGAAGAAGGCAGGAAAATGCAGCATTGTAGCTTCTTCTGGGGAGAAAAACAGAGAAAAAAATAAAGTTAACAGCTGAAGTAGCAGGAAATAATACAGTTAAAGAGCAGATTGTAGAAGAAAGTAGTAGAGTGTGGGAAGGGGTCAGTGTGCCCTCCAGCAGTCTAAGCCTATAGCAGCATAACTACAGAGATAACTCTGGATAACCTAGCCTTTTAGATGGAGGCACATTGGAGGCAGGGCAAGGGAGAGCCGTCTTTACCGACTGTACACTCCACCTCCCTCTACTCCCCCGAACAAGACTCTGCTTCAGTTCTTGCTACTACAAGAAACCATAACATCTTTGCTCAAGGCCTCATGCAGACTGCTGCATTCCTCACTCTGAATTAAAGTTAACCTACTTGAAGTTCCTACGTGACTTTACAGCTTAAAAGTTTAAATAATCATATGTGTTGAATGAACAAGATGTTTAAATCAAATGATTTGAATCATCTGTGCTTTAACCAATGATGGCTTTATTATGAATATTGTTCCTGCAATGATCCAGTTCAGATTTTATCTACACCAGATCAGTATGTGTTTGATTCAACAAATTAATCAATATCTTCACTGATACTTAATGTTAATATTCAGTTCACGTAAGTGTTTTTAAACATTCTCATTCACAAAGTGTTAACCACCTTTGTATCTGAAGGAAGGCGTGGCTTCTGAAGGAATGTTTTGGTAAAGCCCTCAAACATGTCAAGTTCTGATTTGCCAGATTTGCCAAATTTGTCAACAATGTGGTTTTAATAAAACAGAAATACTTCCCAATTAATTCAGTTTCTAGCTGACTCCCAATTTGGCCAAATTGAGGAAGAGGCCTTTTTTAAACCATCTCATTTGACCTTAAGTGGAAAGCCTTTACAACGTGGCGAGCGATACAGAAACAACAGCTCTTTGCAGAGCTACTTCACACCTCAGACCTCCAACCTGCAGACCCCGGTTGCCCCCCCCCCCCCCCCCGCCGGTGAAGCCGAACTCAAAGGAAGCTACTAATCTTGAGTCTCGTGGTCTCGACGTCCGGTGACAAACCACTCAAACCACACTTCTCCGGACCGCCGGGAACAACGCATGCAAAAGGGTATTGTGGTCTGCACACAGGCGTTGGATGGTTTTTGTTTAAATAAACAAATCTGCTGTTTAATAAATAAACAGTAAATTCACTTTCACAATCCTGACTTCACAAAATCTCTCAGATACAAAGAAAGGTCCTGCTAAAACATCTAGTTCCATTACAACACCCCATTCATCACATTAATTCGATATCTCCCATCATCACATTCAAACCTTGTCATGTGTAATCATTAGTTTAGGAAAAAGAAATAAATTCATTTTTATATAACTACTTGACTCTGTTTGAATTAATACAACATGTGTTTAGTGTCCCTGAATAAGTATAATCTTCTGATTAAACATTCAAAGATGAATCAGATTGATATTTCATATTTATATGGAATTATCAATCTTATTGGTCATTTTTAATAATAATATTGTGTAAATCATTTTCACTATAATTGCTAACTTCATTTAACAGCATTGGAAATTTCAAGTTTTACCTGGCTATGACTTCATGAATGTATGCATTTTTATGTTTTTGCATTAAGCAAACATTTTTATTTGCTTTACCGTGTATGTTTTGGGCCTGTTGGAGGAAACCATAGTGCCCAGGAAGACCTTATGCATGCCCAAGGATGATGGATCACATGCAAACTCCCTGCAGAAAGGCTGCAGCTGAGACTCTAACCTGCGGCCTACTTGAAACAAGGCAACTGCGCTACAAAACGCACCACCATGCAACACATCTTTACTTACAAGACATTGCAGGTTATTATTCCGCTCTCTGTCTTCTCAGCTGTTCAGACATGTCTTGCCTGTCAAGAAAAATCATAAATCTACAGGAGAATAGTCAAGTCTAATGAAAAAGGTTTTAACCGAATCAGATTCAGCACCAGGAAGGACATATTATTGAATTGACAGCTTCTTACTACCTCGAGCCAGACTTTCTCCTTTGATACACAGCTATATGCATTAGATTCAACATAATGTCATTACTTTAATATTAGTCTCATTTCTCCTACACTGTTTTCACACAGCATCAGCATCATCTTTCATTATCCACTTACTCCTTGGAGGCCTTCGACTGCACTCATAAATACTCTGGATTATTCAGCCGCTGTCAATCTGTCTACTGCTTCATAAAATATACTGCCACCACAGGGTCACAGGATTCAAGGGGAGAGCTCTTGAATTTCAGGGGGTTGCTGTGTGAAGCTAGAAGGAGGGTAGCGTATTGGATGTGAAGCATCGTCTCCCTGCAGCCCACGATGCACTGACACAGAATTCTCTAGCCCAGGGGTGTACCTGATCTGTGCAGTGCTCGCATAGACGACACCAACCTCAGACATGTAACTCCGATGAATTATTAACACTGTAGCAGAAAAAGGAGGAGATACAAAGGATGTGAAGCCACAACATGTCTGGTTAGTATGGAGCTCTGACTTGACTGCAGGAACAGCATAGAAATACCAGATTTCTGTTTTTCAGACTGTGTTAAAACACTTAAATAAATAAGGTCACTACTTTTATACAAAATTACAAATTGTACTCTTGTTTTTGTTATTTTTATCTTATTTCTTTCACAGAGTCTGGATCACACGGAGAGGCATTATTTTACGTTTTCCCCTCTAGTTGTTGTTGTTTTTATTTGGAAAGGCAATAAGATGTTATCAAAACATATCGATTGTAAAAACACTTAATTTTTAAAGTTGCTGGAGGAAATCTGTCCAGGACACTTTGTTTATTTAACACTTTCCTTTAACAGGTTTAGAAAGAGGGATTCAAAAGGAGAAAAAGAAATGAAACTGCGTTAAACATAATGGTGACAATGAGAGCTGAGAGCGTTGCGTCGCCTGCTGCAAGCCCTTTTGTAATTCCTCGTCTTTTGTTCCTTTTAAATAACGAACAAACAATGAATGGCTCAGCATGTAAAATCTCATGTAGTTTCACCTCAGTGGGCTGCGTCTGAGTGCATTGGAATATATTCCTCCAAAAGTTAACACTCCTTTTAATGAACCTGCAGTTTGTTCAAAGTATCGACAACCAGTGAACTTTTGAAGTAAACCTAAAACTCCAAGAGAATGTGCAAGGTCATGGTCAAGGTCTGACGTCTGTCCTTTTCCAACATAAGCTGGTCTTAGTTTAGCGCTCTGACATGATATTGTCATTCTGCTAGTGTGTGTGTGTGTGTGTGATTTCAGATGCTGTCTGTGCTTTGCTGTGCTTCTGCTACAGACGACCTCTTGGCAGTCTTCAAAACCACTTCAGGCAGTTCAACTCTTTTCTTTGTTTTCAGACTGGCCATTCATGGTCCTCAGTAGATTCTTTTTTTAGCTCCTACTTCAGCGTAGATGCTTTTCTCAGCAACTCTCAACTTATGAGAGTGGTTGTGATTGGTCCACACAAGAGACAACAACTCTGTGCTATTAAAAGGGCATTGATTTGGCTAAAGTATAAACAATGTACAGTGTTTAGTTTTATTGTTTTCTTTGCATT
This sequence comes from Nothobranchius furzeri, assembly GCF_043380555.1. NCBI lineage: Eukaryota > Metazoa > Chordata > Actinopteri > Cyprinodontiformes > Nothobranchiidae > Nothobranchius > Nothobranchius furzeri. The sequence goes on from NC_091743.1 coordinate 43,374,606, forward strand.
TTGAAGTTTGTTTCTGTTTAAAAGGAATGAATAATGCATGTCTGATCCTGGAGTTCTCAGTCCTGTTGCTGGAGGGTCACTCTCCAGCATGTTTTAGCTGTTTCCCTGCTTAAATCCACCTGATTTTAATCAGCAGGGGGATTAACAGCCATCTGCTGAGTCAATAAGCTGCCAAACAGGAGATTCAACCGTTACATTAGGTGTTGGAGCGGGAAAACAACGCCCACCAGGGCCAGGATTGGGCACCCTTGATGTAACCAGTTTACACTTCCTGAATGGCCTCCGCAGGCGCGTTGCAAGATTTTCAAAAGTGTGGGGGATGTTGTCTGTGCCTAAAATAATTTCATGTTATTCATCTTGTTAGTTTAATTTCCATAATAGCGGAGCAGGTGTGAATTTTAGACGCGTCACGCACGTCTCCGTTTTAAACATGTTTAAACTGTTCAGAATACAAATCCAGGCTCTGTCTCGTTAGATTGGTGTAACTAAAAATGTACTGAATGAATCTTTACATTAAATCATGTTGAAAAGAAAAGGATCCGATTAAATCGTTTCCCCCTCATTTACAGTCAGAAGTACAGCGCAGTGTGCATGGCTCTGGGGTTAATCAAGTTTAATTGTTTCTCTTTGCAAAAATCTTCACAAGAAGGCAAAACAGTTAAATGGCAGGTTACAGATATTTACATCTGACTGTTTATTTTGACGGATAAACTCAAGGATGCTGGCTGTTTTGAAAGAATTACCCAGATGCACACTGATGCACACACAGATGAGCTGACATTTTAATCGTTATGCACATCGCGGAGGTAACTAAATCAATCAAGAAATGATTCCCATCAGAACGTCAGAGCTTTATACTGGACACTGTGCTCAAACTAATGTACAGCTAATGTCAAGATGTGAAATTATGAATTCAGTCGAGCTCTTCCCTCCCTCCCTCTCCTGTTTCTCCTTGAAACCCGACAGCTGATGTCGGGTTTCAAGGAGAAACAGAAGAGGGAGGGGAAGAAGGAGATGAGGCAAACAGAGTGAGTGTGACGTAGAACAACCAGACTGGTGTGGAGGTGAGCAAAACGGCTGGAAAAGTGTGGGTGTTGAACGATCTCCATAAGAAAAGTGTGGGTGTTGAATCCCCCACATCCCCCACGGGTGCGACGCCCATGGGCCTCCATACTTAGAAATGGAGCTTGTCTGAGTAAAGCAATATTTAACTTGTTCTAATGTCAAAGTTAAAAGGCTTTAGCCTTAAACTGTTATTTTTAAATGTAGCGCCTTTGTTGTGTTACAGGTCCGGTCTAGGGGGCAGATCCGCATCAGAAGAAATGTCCTGAATAAAAGGAGAAATCAGGAGACAGCAGGGGGTTAAGTGGGTTTGATGCAGCCTTGCTTCCTTGTATGAGAGCTGCAATTAACAAGAATGGTGCCCCCCGCCTGGCGAACCCACAACTGCTCATTCCACTGCCTCCTGGTGGCACACTCCACAATCACATGCACTTGGAAATTAACCCTGAGAAACGATTAATTCCTGCCAGAACTCGCATGCTCCCCTAATTCAAATGCAGCAACAAAGATATAGGCAAACTTCCATTATAAAAATAAGAAAAACAAATGTGACTGCACACCTTGCGTGCGACACACGCTACCTGACATAGAAAATGGCTCCCGACATTTACAAATAAACCTTCATTACTACTGTTATGACCTAATAACCTTTGTGAACTCTTTCTTTTTCCCCTTGTTGCAACCAAGTCTCCACTGCTCACTAATAAACTGGTAATGACATATAAGGCATAGGAGCAGTAAATTGGTATACTGGATATACATAATGCTGGGGTAGAGTATGTATGGTGCATGGTATACCACTGAATTTAAGTCCATTGCCCAGACAGGCACATCTGGAGGCTGGAAGGCCTCTACCGCACTGACAGTTGGTGGTGACTGGTAGAAAGGCTGGAATGAACGCTGGCCCAGGGAATCATAGGTGAACATTTGCCGCGGCTGCCGAGCACGGGTGGACCTCCTGATCTGTGACTCATCATCTTCAGTCTCGCCAACTCGTATTGGCTCATGTGGACGAATTGGCTCCAAATCATCATCCTGATCTACATTGCTCTGCTTATCCTCGGCCGGCCCAGGTATCTCAGGTGCACCATTTCCATCCTCCTGTTGGTCCCTAGGTGGCTCTGGCTGGTCAGTGTTCACAAGGATCCTGTCTTCTTGAAGTGGCCTGTTTTGCCCTCTGGCTGTCTGGCTCCTTGCATTCCGTACAGGGATGGGCACTGTTGTTACCACTTGGGTTGTTGTGCACCCTTTCTGGAACCCACTAGGTGGTGTTCTTGTGGCATGTTGGGGAATCCTCAGCCAGTACCTAACTGATTCGTCCTCTGAATCTGAAGACACATTGCTTTTTGTTTCAGCGGATCTCTGGTCTTGTCTTGTCATTCTTTGAGCTCTTGTCTCATGTGACTGTCCGTGTGTCACAGGTGATGCTTTGGGAGGCGACTCTACTGGCAAGCCATTGGCTAGAAAGAGAAGATTCCGATGGAGTGTTCGGACCTTTTTTGCCCGTTTTCAGGTGTTACTTTGTAAACAGGGCCATCTGCAATGCTCTCCTTCACAACATATGGTGTTCTCCCAATATGACTGTAATTTACCCGGCCCTCCTCTCTCTCCCAGGTTGTGGACCAACACGCGGTCACCTGGTTCAAGAACAGTGCCTCTGATGTGTTTGTCATATGATTTCTTCCCTTTTGAGCTTGAATGTTGGCTATTCTCAGTAGCAATCCTGTACGCCTCTTTCATCCTCACAGCCCATTTCTCTGCATAACCTCGGGGAGTGCTGGGGTCTTGGTCAGGACTGAGTTAAAAATGAGTTCTACAGGCAGCCTGGGATGTCTGCTGAATATCAGATTAAATAGGGACATACCTGTAGCCTCATGTCTGGTGCAGTTATAGGCGTGGACTGCATATGCCAGGTGATCTTTCCATCTCTCCTCTTCCTTTTCACCCAACGTCCTCAGCATCTGGAGGAGCGTGCGACTAAACCTCTCTGCAGGGTTGCTTTAAGGGTGATATGGTGTTGTACGTGAATGTCCAACTTTACACAGCTGCTGCAGGGTTTTGAAGAGGTCATTTTCAAATTCTCTCCCCTGGTCATGATGCAGCTTGTGGGGATAGCCAATCTTAGGGATAAAATCCTCAAATAGCTTCTCTGCTGCTGTCTGGCCAGACTTGTTCCTAGTGGCGTATGCCTGGGCATATCTAGTAAAATGGTCAACAGCAACCTGTACAAATTGGTAACCGTCCATACTAGGCTCCAGATGTAAATAGTCAACAGACACTAGATCAAGAGGCTGGCTAGTGGTGATGCTCCCCATCAGTGCTTTAATGTGGGAGACAGGCTTTTTGCTTTTAATGCAGGAGCATCTCCTTGTCACATAAGTCATGTGTGGCCAGTCAAAACAGTCTCTGGCTAATGCCAGAGTCTTTTCTGTCCCTACATGACTCATGTCATTGTGGAGAAGCTTGAGAGCTGTTTCATGATACACTTTAGGGAGAACAAGTTGATTCCTCTGATTAGTCTTCCTATAAAGCAAGTTGTCTTTGAGATGTAATCTGTCCCACTCATTAAGCATTTTCTGGGCTGGACCACTAACTTTGCTCTTAATGTCATGGGCCAGTGTTTTGACTGTCTCTTTTAGTTTTGTGACTTGGCCTATAACAGGGTCTCTCTGTTGTGCTTTCACCAAGAAAGCGTTCGACTCCTCGTACAGCATTTGTTTTACAACAATTTGTTGTTCATCACTTAAATGACACATTGACAGGTGGGTGCCACAGCTGAGATGTCGTCTCAACGGGTTTTTGTTCTGTACCATCTGATTTGCTCTGGCCATGAGGGAGTGGCTGTCTCTATTATTTTGTCAATAGACCGGATGCTCCCTGCTAGACTTAGGTGGGTTAAAGTGCTTCATCCTTGCTGGTGAGCATTTCCTTGAAGATGCCAGGTTTGATGATGCACAGGACTGCCTGAACCACCTCACCTTCCGTGTGATTTTCTTTCAGTCATCTGTCTATTTGCTTGCTAATGCTGCTGAAACCCATGTCAGATGCATTATCACCAGTCTGTCCACCCTGAATCTTGAACTCCTTCCTCTGTAGCAGAGACAAATCTTTCAAAGCTATCCTTCTGCCGGGGGAGTGGTGTGAGTACTTGCTGTTAGATTGGCTATCTTCATCGGAAATGGTTTGTTTGTGGCTTAGAGATGTGTCAGTCATTTTGAGGTTTTTGGGTAAAGCGAGAAGCTTAGTCAATTGTAACTCAATGCTGCCAGCTTGGAGAGTTTGATTATGGTCAACTTCACCACTATTAGTTTGCTGGGCGTTTTCATCCGCAGAGACCTGATTAGGGAATTCATTAGTCCCTACTATCATGCAGTGACCCTGTTTGATCTCCTCAATCTTGTCATTGAGATGTAGCAGCATTGACATGCCTTGGTATTCTGACTCCAACAAGCTCTTACTGTTCATGTACATCACGACAAAATCAATGCAACTCTCTTTCTTCGGCTTGGTCTACCTGATCTGGATCTAGGTCTGGTGCTTTGGGGACCTCACTCATTAGCTGGGATAGTTCATCAGCTGTGAGACGAAACAGTTCCTTATTCACCACCCACACCAGCTTCTTGCGTTCACTATCCTCCATTGGTGCTTATAACTTTGGGACTTGGTCTTGCAGCCTCTGCTTTGACCCCTTTCCTTGAGTTATACTGCACTTTAGAACAGCTGCTGATCCACGGGTTCAGGACTGGACCGATGACCTTCTGGTGCCTGGTGATGTCATCAATCCCAGGACGAGGCCCCAGGTTTCTGTTACGGGTCTGGTTTAGGGGGCAGATCCGCATCAGAAGAAATGTCCTGAATAATAGAAATGAAGAGACAGCAGGCGGTTAACTGGGTTTGATGCAGCCTTGCTTCCTTGTATGAGGAGAGCTACAACATGTTAACAAGAAGGGTGCCCCCCGCCTGGCGAACCCACAACTGCTCATTCCACTGCCCCCTGGTGGCACACTCCACAATCACATGCACTTGGAAATTAACCAGAGAAACAATGAATTCCTGCCAGAACTCCCATGGTCCCCTAACTCAAGTGCAGCAACAAAGATATAGGCAAACTTCCATTACAAAAAAAAAAAAAAAATGTTGCATTAAGGGGTTAGGCACAACTGAATTTGTTTGATATTTATGCCATGACGGCTATGGAATAGAACAAGATCAGTGAAAAAGGTTTATGAAATGATATTTGCATGGTGAAAGTGAGAAGATTTGAGCTGTTTTTATATGAGGGTAATCCCCTTAGGAACTTTGACCATTTCTTAGTTATGAATGACGTAATTCAAAATATTTACCCCGCATGGTGCTAAAGTCTTTGGTGCTAATGTCACATTTTTACACTTGCAACAAAATGAACTGTTTCTCAAATGTTCAAAGTTTAACAGCAAAACTTGATTTGCACAATGACTTTATTTTAGTAGGAAAATAAATCCCCACCAAGAGCATGAAACCTCTGTGAAACTGACTTTCAAACATCCACATATTTTACTATTAATATTTTAACAGTTGCAATATTGTCATTTCATGTGGGACACTTTGTGTAAAAAACAGGTCAGGGTGTGGAACTACATTTTCAGTTTTGTACTTTTCAATCAATTATCATCGACTAAAAAGTTTTGAGGGTCATTTGAAAGTATCAGCTGCAGATGCTGAGGCTTGCTCTGTACTGTGCTGTTTCTGATGGACTTGGTTGCACTCAAATGTATGCTCTTAATAATTCATGTGAAACATTACATGGTTTCTTTCCTGTTTAAAGGGAGTTTCCTCTCCACTGTTGCTAAATGCTTGCTTAGCATCAGGATTGCTGTAAAGTCACTGACACCTTGATGCAATTTGCTGGGTTCCTTATATAGGAAACTTTTCTTCTGATTGGCCTAACAAACTGACCTGTAATGGAATGTTTACTGTGTGAAGGTCCTTGAGATGACTCTTTCTGTGATTTGGCGCTATATAAATAAACTTGAATTGAGTTGAATCCTGACGTTGGTTCGACTCCCCATGTCGGCAGTAATTTATTTAACCAGCTGAAGTAGATTTAATTTTTTATATTTAAGTTTTATTGATTATTCTCTGCAAAATAATCTGTATCTCTAAAAATCTTTGTATTTGGTTATTTCCAAGCAGCATTTTAGTTGCAATGCCCTGACGCGGCATTGCAAAGATGACTCTGCTCACCTCACATGGACTCACATGGGCTTCAGTTGTCTAAATAAACAAATAAAGTAAATTAAAACAGGATTTGTCTTTATATTTTAAACAATTAAATTACTGCTCAGACCGGGAATCAAACCATTGTAAGGTCACGGCTGAATAGCACGCATGGTAGGTGCTCTACCCACTAAAGGTTGGTTTATGCTTGAGGCATCCGCGAGGTCTGCACGGCTCCGCGTGGTGAAATTGCATCATTTTAACAACCACGCCCCTCCACCGCGCCTCCGCACGGCCCAAAATTTCCGCACCGCGCGCCTAGGAAATTTTCTAACCACGCGGATGGTCGGACGCAGGAAAACATGGCGGAGTGGCAAGAACTAGTATGGCAGAGGTTAGTAAATACAGACATTTGTATGATTCAGTTCTCAAAGATCTCCGTGATCAACATGTTGTTAATAATTCTTGGAGAGAAATAGCTCACACTGTCGGAAAAGACGAGGATGCTGTTAAAAAATGCTGGAATGTCATGTTATAAACAACAGTAATTTTTACTTCTACTATGGTGTAGTGTTGGATGCATGCTGTAGAGCTCCATGCTGCCCCCTACAGTTTGGGAGAATATTGGCTCACCGCAGAGACAAGCCGCATGAACCATAAATGCTGCGAGTCGTGAAGCGCGTTCGAGCCGCATCACCAAGCAGAAAGTGAATGCGTCAAGCATAAACCAAGCGTAACCCACCAAATCAGTTACAAACCTTTGGTCACCCAACTCACATATCCTGAGCTGGCCATTACATACATCTTTGTGGACAGGAGGCAAGGTTTTTATCTAAGTGTTTTTTCCCCTACGCAGAAGGGCTTCTGATAGGTTTTTTCTGTATGTAATATTCCTTTTTGAGTCTTTCTTTACTGTGTCAAAGCTCCTAGGCCTCCTCTGTATCTCTGGAATGTGGTATCCTAGGAGACGAGCTCTGTAACTCTGTAACTCGAGAAGGCCCTGCCTTCTTCATCCTGTTTTTCAATAAAACTGCTGTGGAACTGAGGAAGAGTAGAGAGATAATGGTGGAGCTCCGGTGGGGGTTGTGCCAGCGTCTTCTCTCCGCTGTTCACACAACGTAAAGTGAACTAACTCCCCTCTGTGTGTGTGCTTATTTCAGGTTCAAGGGTTAAGGAAACAAAAATAACCTAACATTTGGTGCCGTGAACCCGTCCACGTAGCCCGGTGGGCTGCGCGGCGCCGCTTCCTCCTCGGGTCTCGGTGGCTGCCTTGCCTGCCGGCTGCCGTGCAATCGACTTGGTTTGACTCGCTCGCACAGGGGGGAGGTTGTGCGTTTGTAAGTACGGATTTAATTTGCACCTTTATATACAACTATTTGGCAGTGGGATTTCGCTCTGCTATCGGGTTTGGAGGACGCTCCAAATCCTGGCGTGGTGCCAGTATTGAGCCTAGGTCCATTGTAGAAACTGTATTGAAATAGAGATGAAACAGAACAGTAATGGTTGCGACACGGAAAAGGTTGTAAACAGAGCTGAATCAACGCATTCAGTTCAACCCCCTACGTCAGGGGTATTCAATTAGATTTTTTGTTGGGCCAAATTATCATAAGGCGTTTGCCAGCGGGCCGCACATTTCCCTGTATCTCATATTTTTCCATTAAAGCAAAGTACCACTGCATTTTCAACATTTTTATTTAAACAAGTCAAATGACATTAGGATTAACTGCTGGTTTTTACTGAAAATAATAGAAACTGCAAAACATAGCCAACTCTGGTTTTAACAGAAATCCGAGTCACAAACTCACAGTGACAGTACTTGTGTTTCGCTTCAAATAAAAGCCAAGAACACATAACCAGCTTTAGTTTGACTGAAATCACAGTCACATAAAATGCCAGTGACAATAATTCCAGTGTCTTTTGTGCAAATACAGCAACAAACTCACAGCTCTCAGTAATAGCAATATCATATTGTGTAAATAAGACTAAACAAAACTTTGAATTAAATCACAAAATTAAACTACTGGCTTTTAAAGCATATAAATGAAACAAAAGTATGAGTCAAAAACTCATAGTGACAGCACTTGCTCTATGCTTAGTAAAGCATAGAAAACATAACCAGTTTTAGTTTGATTGAAATCCCAGTAACATAAATTCCCAGTAGCATTACCTAAAATATTTTTTGTCATAAACTAAAACAGTAAGAGCAATTGTGGAAATAAGAACAATCTAAATTTTGAAGAAAACAACAAAATTAAACTGCTGGCTTTTAAAGCATATCAAAGGAAACAAAAATGTGTTTAGTCTTCATTCTGCATGAGACTTTGATCAATCTCTAATGAGAAAACTGACACTTCATTGACTGGGCAAGATGAGAAAAGTTAGGCTCATATGGGGTGACGGCAATCCGCAAACAATGATGCAGATGCTCATTTGTCAAGGACATTCGATTCTCTGTTTTTATGGCATTCATGTGAGAGAAGGCTGATTCGCATGTATATGTTGATCCAAACATTGTTAAGACACATATAGCCAGTTTTTTCATGTTTGGGAACATCTCTGGGACAATGTGCTTTGTCCAAAGCTCGGTGCAGCCTTTTTCCTGAAGGACATCTTTGAATTCCCCTGATGCTTGCATTTCAATCATTTCAAGTTGCAGGGGACCTCCATCAATGCCATGTAACTCCAGGAACGCTGCTGCTTTGGGGGAAGTATTGGGCGTGCTGGTGAATGGGTTCCTCACAACATGCAGCAACTCTTTGGGAATGTCAAAGTCATAGAATCTCTGTGCAAAGTTGTGTTTCAAATTGTCCAGAAAGTCTGACATGACCTTTGTGACTTTACCACATTGTGCTGACTTCATGAAGCCACTGAGGGTTGGAAAATGCAGCAGTCTGCTACTGAGATCAGATGAAAACATGTCTAGTTTATTTTGAAAAGCAGTCAGTCTTTCAACCACATCAGCAACTGTTTTATCTCTCCATTGAAGTCCCAGGTTAAGTACATTCAAATGATGAAAAATATCACATAAAAAACACATCTCAGACACAAATTCATCATCCAGCATGTTGGCCAGAAATGTTTCAGCCTTTCTCTGCTTGCATTCACGAAGGAAAGTAATTATTTCTTTCCTCAGTTCACAGACTCTCATGAGTGCATTTCCCTGGCTTAACCACCTCACATAGTTATGCAAAGTAGGTCATTATGCTCAGCTGACATATCAACAAGAAGTTTGCGAAATAGTCTGTGTTGGAGACCAGATGTTGATCTGATAAAGTTAATTGTAGCCATGACAGAATCCATTTTGTTTTTCAACTCACCACTTAATTGTGCGCAAAGGACACTCTGGTGGATGAGACAGTGCAGCGACTTCATTTTGGCGCAAGTGCAGACAGCCGTGCAGACAATCCTTTGATCTTCCCTGCTATCGAAGGTGCACCATCTGTAACAAGCAGGTTGATACACTCCAAGTCCAGTCCGTTCTCTCGAAAAAATCCACAATCTTCTGGAAGAGTATTTCTCCTGTTGTTTGCCCTTCAAGTGGTATTAATCCCAATATGTCCTCTTTGAAACAGTGACCATCATAAAAACGCACAAACATACAAAGTTGAGCAACATCCGAGTTGTCCGTTGATTCATCCACAGCGAGGGATATGAAATCAGCCTTCCTCAGTTGATCAAGAAGAGTGTCAAAAACATCCGTAGCTAGAGCATCCACTCTTCTCGCAGTGGTTGTATCGGACAGTGGAATTGATTTAATCGAAGTTATAACTTGCTCTTTCACGTTTTCATCCGTCACCACTTCCTCAACAGCAGCTTGTATGCATTCTTTCACTATTTCAGCATCTGTAAATGCTCTTTTATTTTTAGTCAATATCCATGCGATTCGCAGAGATGCTGTTGTAGCTTTCTGCTGCAACGTGCAGGTTCTGGTGAAATGCACACATCTTCGCTGATAGTTTTGGCTCAGTGTCTTTATTTTTATCTGTCGAGCCTCAGAGCCTGGTGGATATTCATTGTCAAAGTTAGCGTGACTCGTCTTGAAGTGCCTCCGCACGTTGTATTCTTTATTTACCGAGCAAATGACAAGACAGACAAGCAAGGGCGTCAGTTTGTTTTCAGAATTGCTGGGGACAATAACCATACACTTGAGTGGGGTTTAAACATTGCTGGGGACAATAAAGTAGGCTAGCACAGGGGTCGGCACCCCGCGGCTCTGGAGCCGCATGCGGCTCCTCCATCCATCATGCGGCTCTCTGTGCTTGTAAAATAATGAATGGATATTTAAATAAAATGCTTTATATTTTACTGCATTAATTTTACATCTGTATGCCAATTCTAAATGTAAAGATTGTCTGCGTAAACCTGAACAGGTCCAACCCGGTCTTACTGTGAGACCGGGTTGACGCGTCACGCTTGTGCGTAATCATATGCGCTTCTGAGCTGCTTTCTGACCTTCCCCACCTACAAAGTTTGATTACAACAATCAAACGTGACAGAGCCCGGATTTGTATTCTGAACAGTCTAAACATGTTTTAAAAAGAAACGTATGACAAAAGTGGCACCTGCTCAGTAAAACCACCAACAGGGTGAAAAATATCAAAATATTGTAGGCAGAGACGGGCTACAACTTCTGGATCATCTTTATATAAATCGTTTTATTGATTATCTTCTTATGAAAGATAACTTTGACGTACACGAGCGACCAGGCGCGTTGCAAGATTTTCAAAAGTGTGGGGGATGTTTGTGCCTAAAATAATTTGATGTTATTCATCTTGTTAGTTTAATTTCCGTAATAGCGGAGCAGGTGCGAATTTTAGACGCGTCACGCATGTCTCCGTTTTAAACATGTTTAAACTGTTCAGAATACAAATCCAGGCTCTGTCTCGTTAGATTGGTATAACTAAAGTTTGTACTGAATGAAACTTTACATTAATCCATGTTGAAAAGAAAAGGATCCGATTAAATCGTTTCCCCCTCATTTACAGTCATGAGTACAGAGCAGTGCGCATGGCTCTGGGGTTAATCAAGTTTAATTGTTTCTCTTTGCAACAATCTTCACAAGAAGGCAAAACAGTTGAATGACAGGTTACAGATATTTCCATTAGACTGTTTATTTTGACGGATAAACTCAAGGATATTGGTTGATTTCCTCCCACTGAAGCGGTCTGGAAACCCGGTCTCTCTGAGGAATGTGTCACTTGGAAAAATGTTATTTTTATGAAATTATGAAAGTTTGGCTGAACAGCGCTTGTTCCCGTCTCCAAAATGGAGACGCATGACGCATCCAGTCTGAGGCAGCTCAGAAAGCACCTGTAGAGACATTTGATCACGCACAAAGTTTATGTGGAGCAGAAGCGGTCGGGCCACGGCAGGTGGAACGTTCCTAGCCTACATGAAGTGAAACTGTTTAATTGTAACATTAATGTGTTACTGGACACGCTGGTCTGGTTGGTTAGACCAGTGTTGGAAGTGGAACACACACACACACACACACACACACACCAGATAAAATAATGCTGATAGCGTGGACTAGAAGCCAGGTGATGGTTTATGTATTTAAATGATGATCAGGCTGATGTAAAATGTAATCTCCATCCACATCCAGACAGAATTAATCTCTATTCTGTCTCTATTTGCTCTGCTCTTGTCTGGGCTGATGTAGCTGACGGTGCGCGCGGCGCGCCTAACTAGCGGCTGATGCACATTTTACGCATTTGGAGAGGTGGGCTGGATGCTTTGCTTTTACTGGAAGATGGTCCACTTAACGCACGGGTGTAGACTAAATATTAATGACAAATGAATGAAAATTAAATTGGGAGTTTTTACTTCATATTTTATAAATTAAAATGACGGGGAACACATTTATGACGTCTTTTTAAACGAAATTTTCTAGCGCAACCTGCCTGCTTCACTTAAGTCACTGCTTATTAAGCTCCGTCCAGAATTACCGTGGCCCACCCAAAAATGAAAACCTGGCACCGCGCCTGTTATAAACCTCTGCAAATTGTTGTTCTTCACGTTATCAAACTCAGACTTTGTACAGCTAATGTCAAGATGTAAAATGATGACTTCAGTCGAGCTCTTCCGTCCCTCCCTCTCCTGCTCTCCTGGAAACCCGACATCGGCTGTCAGAAGCGGGAGGTGAAGAAGGAGATGAGGCAAACAGAGTGAGTGCGACATAAAGAAACCAGACTGGTGTGGAGGTGAGCAAAACAGCTGGAAAAGTGTGGGTGTTGAATCCCCCACGGGTGCGACGCCCATGGTACCGGCTGCTGTCACCTGGTTGTGAGCAGCTCTCTGCTGTCTGAGGCTAGGCCCCGCCCACAACGCCGCGGCTGCTGCGGTGTTTTCTTTACTGTGGGAAACGGGTAATAATGGCTCTTTGATGGGAACAGGTTGCCGACCCCTGGTATAAGATCTGAGCTGGTAAAACAAAAATCCTCATCAGCAGGCTTTTTTGAAAGTGGGGGGGACACAGCTGCCAATCACAAATTTTGCCGGGGACATGTCCCCGGCGTCCCCGGTTAAAATGACGCCTATGCAGACAAGGCACATGGGTTTTCCTTCAGCATTTTGAATGTGTGCATACTTATCAGTCCACTCCTTGTTAAATCTTCTATTTTCAGTGTCAATTTTACGTCTCTTCTCTTTTAATGTGACATGTTTTTTTTTCCAAGAAACCGTTGTTATAAATCGTCAAATACTTTCCATCAGGAGCTGCGCAACTTGTCGTAAAATGCCGTTTACGGGCACTGAAGAGTATAACAGCGTCACCGACCTGTTGGATGGGTCCCTTACGCTCCAAAACGTGCCGTAAAATGTCGCAAAGTGTTGTAAACTGCAGCGATTACGGTTTAGCCATTGGCTACTAATAACTGCGACACTGCTACTTAAAAAAAACTATTTATCAAGAATTATGAAGACAATGGGCCGGTCCAAAATGCTTGATGGGCCGGTTCTGGCCCTTGGGCCGCCTATTGAATAGGGCTGCCCTACGTTCTCCGGTGTGGCAGTAAATTACGGATAGCAGAACTACATAAAGCGGCCAACCGCAGAGATTGGCTTAAGCACATACTCCTTTACAGCTGTCAATAGGAGGGTTTGGACGGATTCTTTTGAATGCTGTCTGCATTGAAATGCATTGAGATATGTTACAAATTGCCAACGCATTTTAAATCGATTACATATGTACTAGAGATGCACATTGCAGAAATAAATGGTGTCAACCTGATTTCTTACGGTGCTGTAATGGGACGTGATGCGCAGCCATGTTAAGGCGGCCAATATATAAAAAGCGCTGCGGTGAAGCAGCCACTATATATAGGCGCAGCACAGGACTTGCGACCGCTGTGCTGGCAAAGAGTTCAGGAATCACACTGTCACTTTGATTAGTGAACATTTTTCGTACTGTGTTGTAAAGATGCAAACTTAAAATACCGTTATATTTGACCCTTAACCTAAAATACGAGTGCCGCAAAATAAAAGCTAAATACAAAGTTGTAAGTAGTTCAATTAACTAAGAAGTTAAAACAGAATGGTGCATTTGCAGTGTGTGAATGTGAGATAAATGAGTGTCTGTGTGTATGTGCTTATTTCAAGTTCAAGGGCTAAGGAAACTAAAAATAACCTAACAGCTTCAAAAGTAGCGGGGCTTTCTCACCTTATTTGCCAAATTTCCATTATTATCCAACAGGATTTTTCTTCTGCCAGATTATGTATTCATTCATTTTGGCTAATCTTGTCCACATTATACAACTTCCCTCTGCACAAAGCTCATCCATTTATCCATCCGCAAATCCATTCATTATCTATTATCATCTGTCCAAATTAAGAGCTGTTTTATCTAGAAAAAATTAGAATCAGTTGTTCATGCCTTCATCACTTCTAGGCTCGACTACTCAAATGCAGTTTTGCTGGGTTTCAATAAGTCAACCCTTGCCCGACTTCAACTCGTTCAAAACGCAGCTGCTAGATTCCTAACATGTACTCACAGGTGCCAGCATATAACGCCAGTTCTCAAATCCCTTCATTGGTTGCCCATCACTTTCAGGGTCCAATATAAACTGCTACTTTTTGTTTTCAAATCCCTCCATGGTCTTGCCCCCGTGTACTTATCTGACCTTCTTTCAATTTAAACTCCCGGTCGCACACTCAGGTCCTCCAGCCTGTTGCTCCTCCAGGTCCCGGAAGCGTGTTACAAATCATGTGGACAAAGAGCTTTCTCTGTTGCCGGTCCTAAACTGTGGAACGAACTTCCAGACACGGTTCGACTGGAATCCAGCTTGGCAGATTTTAAGTCTAGACTAAAGACACACTATTTTACCCTTGCTTTTAACAGTTAGCTGTTAGTTTGGCTTTTACTACTCTTATTTTATCGTCCATTGTAAGGTTTAATTGGTTTTATTGGTACTTTTTTTTTTGGCTTGTCTTTTTTTATTGTTATAGTACTGTTTCATGTTTTTTTTATCTCTATTACTGTGCGACTGTTCAGCACTTTGGTCAGTCGTATGGCTGTGTTTTTAAAGTGCTAAATAAATAAAGGTGGTATGGTAAGATATGGTATGGTATCTAAACCTGCTTATACTTGCGATGCATGAAGCTGGTGCCTATCTCCAGCAGCCTTCAAACACGTTTTTTTCCAAAGTTGTTTATGGGAAAACAGACAACTGTCTGACATCATCCTCTGCTGCCCACAGATAAACGGAGATGGAAGTGAGGCCATCAACATTGGCGACGCTCTGAAGAAGGCTACAGATGTAGCCAAAACTTGTCATCAAGAAGGTAAAAAACAATCTTTATGTTCAGAAAAGAATCAAATAATGGAATAAGAACTGACAGAGATTTGTAAAAACCGAACAATTGAAAGGGTGTTTCAATGCTAATTCCTTGGCACCCTAAATAAATGATAGAGCTGTTTCCTTAAACATCTGACCAAGTTTAACATTCTGTCTTACAGGTCCAACGCTCAGACCTGAACCTAACCAGCGTATTTATTTTTCATAGCTTTCTACCTCTTCCACATCTGAGTCCTGATCCTTACTGTGCTCCTTTCACAGACGTGGATTGGATTGCCCCAGTCAGCACAATTCCTTCCATGCTCGGTGAGTTTGTCCTTAGACACCCCCCAACCCCCACCACCACAGCATCTCACCCCTGGTTTATTCTCTAATGGGTCTCCACTAGATGTGTGAGAGGTGCAGCTTGTGGTAGACCACAAAGCACTGAACCATTGTTTGCTGATCAAACACTCAACACAGTGAATGCGCATGGGGGGTTGGAGGGGGGAGTCCATCTCCTGAGTGCAGACAATGACTGCAGATGAGACAAGAGTGTCCAATATGGTTCGATTTCATTACAGGCAAATATAATAGCGTTGTATTTACCAGGAGAGAATAGCAACTTGATAGAAAACTATTTTGCAGCCATATTTCTTCCACCTGCACAGCCAGAGGTTATTTACATAATGGACTGAGGAAAATTTTGGTTCTACAACTATAAAGGGTTGTGATGATTTTGACATAAGCTCCCTGTGAATTGTACAGAAAAACGAAATGTAGAAATCCAGCATGAGGTGTAAATGTTGGTTTCATCTCTCCTTTCAATTTCTCCATCTTTTCTAACTCACAGCCTGCTTGTAAAATAATGCAGTAAAGTAATCGGCTCAACCTCATTTCATTTCACTGCACAATGCCTATGCAAGGCTTCAAGACTCTGATGGTGATGAGACAAGGGCTTTTTCACAATTACCTATCAACAAGAGATGTGCACTCAGACAAAAATAGCTTTCAATACCTGCAGCATGTGTTCTGCTGACTGAGAAGCTATAGGCACAACAGGCTGAAGTGAAGACTGTCAAATTAGGCAGCAAATTATGCATTAGATAGCAAAGGCATGGACGGTGGCTGGTGTGATGTGGAGCAGCATGACTGCTCCAGGAGGTGAGGCTGGAAGGTTGTCTGCCACAGTAATGGAGCCTGACAACTGGTGAGAGCAAGCAGAAGAAAAAGAACTGCAGATCTTGTGGTTTTTAACCTTTCACGGATTTAGACGGTAAATTAAAGCATTATGGTGTTTCTTTGAGTCACTACATGTATTTGAGTTTGTGACTTAATGTCTCTCCACAGCTGCGTACGAACCCTGTTGGATCAGT
This sequence comes from Nothobranchius furzeri, assembly GCF_043380555.1. Classification (NCBI taxonomy): domain Eukaryota; kingdom Metazoa; phylum Chordata; class Actinopteri; order Cyprinodontiformes; family Nothobranchiidae; genus Nothobranchius; species Nothobranchius furzeri. The sequence continues at coordinate 43,391,014 of NC_091743.1, forward strand.
TTGTAGACACAGGCTTTTATATTTGGCATGCTACTGTTGATGTGTTAGTTGTGGCCAGTACTGCATATCCCAGTGAGTGTTTCCAAAGTCTTAGCAATGAAATTATCATGAGATTATTGTGTAAAAGAAAACCCTCCACACAATCTGGAATTTCATATGCTTTGTGCACTTTTTCTTATTCTTTCATAAAGTCTTTATTAAGACTGTTATTCTTTAAAAAATACTTATTAGAAATATGCAGAAAAAGGAAAACCCCCAGATTAATGACTTTTATAGTTTTAGTGGTCTCTAATCACATTTGAATTTGTGCCTCTTTTACCTGATGGGAGAGCTCTGCTGAAACTGATGGATGACTTGCTTTCGGTAACCAAGGTAGAAAATCTGGTTTTAGTTCCCCCCCAGACCTCAGTGCATGTCTTGACACAGATGATCATTCACTCCGACACTTTGGGCTGGCATCGGAGCCTCTGCCTCCAGCTGCTTCTCACTGCTGCACAGAACTTTGATGCTGTTCAAGAGTTGGGTCATTCCTATGGCATTCAGCATGGGTCCTATCTAGGGTCTAGGTGTTTTTCTATGTAGTACTCTTACTTCAGATTTTTGTTTTGGCCACTTAAATACTTCAGATCAGCACAAATTTCAATATCAGACCTGAGTAACTAGCAGTTATGGGAATAACGACGTAACTGATGGAGTTAGTTTTTTCAGTAATGTGTAATGGCAATAATAATGTTCTCCATCATTCTAATGCTGTTTCTGTTACTGATGCAGCACAGGTACATTCCCATAATTCAGCTGCAAGTTGTGTTGAGTCTGTCATGTTCACACACACACACCCACACACACACACACACACACACACACACACACACACACACACACACACACACACACACACTATAACTTTACAAAAAGTTAATAACTCATATTCTGTTGGTGGTCGGAGGGACCGGTGGCGCCAGCGTTCGGCAGGCTCCGCTTCTGTCAGTGCACCCTGGGCAGCTGTAGCTACATTGTAGCTCATCCCCATTGGCGTGTGAATGTGTGAATGACTGATTGTGTTGTGAAGTGTCTTGGTGGGGGGGTTGAAGAACCCTAAGAAGGCGCCATACAAATACAGGCCATTTACCACATCTATAAACCTTTATGACTGTTAGTGTAGATTAATGAGCCATAATTTGAGTCTTTCTTTTAGTTTTTTTTTAAACACAGAAAAGGTTTAATTACCTGCAACGTTTCATTTGCGGCTGCAAACATCATCAGGCTGACGCCGATGGTGACGTCACTTCCTTCGTTTATCCGCAGGCAGCAGAGGACATTGTCGCCCTCTGCTGCCCCTTCTCCCCTCTCCGATGATGCAGTCCCATGTGCGATCCAACGAGTACCATATAATGGACTGGGACAACACAAGGATCATAAACACAGAACAACAGAAATACAAAAGATGGATAAAAGAAGTTATAGAGATATGGAGACGTGGATGTGGGACCGTGAACAGGGACGATGGAGTTTACTCGTTGGATCGCACATGGGACTGCATCATCGGAGAGGGAAGAGCGGGCAGCAGAGGGCGGCAACGTCTTCTGCTGCCCGCGGATAAACAAAGGAAGTGACGCCTCCAATGGCGTCAGCCTGATGATGTTTGCAGCCGCAAACGAAACGTTGCAGGCAATTAAACCTTCTCTGTGTTTTAAAAAGAACTGAAGGATGGAATCTGAAACTAAACACAGCAAGAACACACCAAAGATTTGAGTCTTTGTTTTTGCTATCGATATTTTGTGAGTCAAGAGCTGAAATTTTTGTGAACTGTTCTACGCCGTGCATTCGGTAAAAAGTCAGGACTTTCTGATTCCCACTCTCTGGTTTCTGTTTAGTCACTGACATCATCGTGCCTGGGAAGAGAGAGAGAGACAGGGAGGGAGGGTGAGAGACTGTATATTAATCTAATCACTCTGCTCTCAGTTCAGATCAATACATAGATTCATGAGCTAGACTGTGACATATTTTTTACTCCCACCTTCTGCCTGGAGGGCTCATTAATTGGTTAAATCTATTCCTCTGATTAGACACATTTCACACTGGGCATTGTTTAATTCACTTGTAATTAAGGAGCCAAATAAAGAGACAGGGCTGTTAATTATTAACACTCTGAGACCTCAGATGTACCATAGATAACATCTGCAGCACTTTCCTCCATTTAAATTTCAAAGACTAAAGTGAGAAATTTCAAGCTCATCGTCACATTGATAACATTCATTTTGAGAATATGCTGTATTGTAGACTGCTGGGTGTTAGCACTCGCCAAGTAAAATCAGTCAAAGCAGCCCGCAGAGAGTTCATTAGCACTTAATTAATCTGCAAAACTTGTCGATCTCAGCAAACCTTGTTTGATGGCTATTTTAGCGTCTGTTATTAGTGATTGATGTCTCCAAATCTTATTTGCTTAAAGGAAAACAGTTGTCTTAAGCAGCTCTTCATATATGTTAACCCATACCTTCATTGTTATGGAAAAAAAACACTGAAAGACTGAAATACACAATAATCATATTAGCCATGCTTTCATTAGCAGAACTTCAGGATCATTTTACTGGAGCTTCCTAGCATTTATGTGTCTCCACTGAACGAGCCATGTTCTGGGACGTTATCGGGCATTTTCTGAGTACCTGATAAGGGGTAGCTACTCTGAATGGCCCGGTAGAGGCGCTGAGCAAAATGTTGATTATCTCATGCTGACTGGTTGTAACTCAGTAGGAAATGACATCAGCAGATGCTGTCCAAAACAACTGGCATTAGTAAAATTAGGAGAGTGTCTTCTGAAGCAGAATAGAAGCCCAAGCAAATAAGCACGGATCACAGCTGTTTCTAACCTCCCAACATTGAAAACAGAGCGGAATCCACCCCACAACAACTTCATTCACGGGGCTTTGCTGTTTACAGACTGCTGTAAAAATACAGAGCTTCTTCTGTTCATCGAACACTACTTTTTATATCGTACCGTGGCCATTGTCCTCCGAATGGATTAAATTATGATAGACTTTGAAAGAATGACACTTTTGATGTTACTGTGGACACTTTTGGTGATGATCAGTGACATCCCTGACTGCTGAAGCAATATGCTGATGTCTGCAACGTTCTGAAAGGGCTGAAATTGTATGGAAACACAACAGCTGAGGACCGGATCATCAAATCTCCTGGGGTCTCATTTATCAAACATTGCGTAGAATCCTTACTAAAACCGTACTTAAGCTCTTTTCTTGTGGTTTTCATCCCTCTATCTGTCCATCTTTTGTCCCCTGCTTATACGGCTCAAAATGTCCTCTCCCCAGCTACACCGGTGGTACCCCAAGGCCTGGTCGACATGGAGATATAATGGCTTGAACACATCCTGGGTTGATCTGTCAGTAGGACGTTCCTGAAACACTGCTCCAGGGAAGCATAAAGGAAGCATTCTGATCAAATGCTCCAAACCTCAACTGACTCTTCTCAGGTTCTACTCCAAGTCTCTCTTGGATGTCTGCTACATAGCCACATCCATCCTGAGGCAGTTTGACAAAGGCAAGGCTTCCATCTGGGCCAAGAGCCCTTCTGACCACCACCAACATAGGCGAGCTGGGTGAGATGTTTTGCCCTAGGACACAACAGCAGAATACTCTTGTGGGAGGTGGGATCAACCCTGCAATCCTCTGATCGCTAGGCAACCCGTTCTATCTCCTAAGCTACTACTGTGATGTTGCAAGTCCAACTATACAACCCAAATCTGAGCTGCTCCATGTCTAACACCCTCCCAGTGCTTTGTGGGGCTCCAGTGGAGGCCCCGGCTAGTTCTACCTTCAAGACAGACCCAACAGACTTCAGTTAACAGGATTAAAAATGAAAGTTTGAGACACAATAAGAACAATTTTTAACATGTACAAGTTGTTTGTAAGGATGCCAGGAAAATGGCTTCAAGCTTTTTTTTTCTTAAACCTTTGGAAAAATGTTCTTTGGAGACACCAAAGTTAAGATGTTTGCCCATGTTGCACAGCAGTATGTGTGGAGAAAGCCAAATGTACGTAGCATGTCAGCACAAACACTTCAGCAGCTGCTAGCATGGTGGTGGAATTTGACAATGTTCTCTGGAGGAGGGGAGGCTGCAGTTTGTCCTTTTTTGAGTAGATCTAACCACTTGTTCCACGATGAAAATTCCAGGACAATGTCCACCACACACAAATAAAAAGATGTTTACACAGCACCGTTGGGATTGGGATTTATGGGTAAATTACTCTGTATTTAGTCAATTTAGCATAGATTCATACAGTGTTACCAACTTAGCAACTTTGTCGCCATTTCTAATGACTTTTCAGACCCCCTTAACAACTTTTTTTCTTTTTTTTTTTTTCAAAAAAGCACCTAGCGACAAATCTGGTGACATGTCTGACCCCCCTCACCTATTTTGACTACAACTTTGTAGCTGACTTTACCTGCAGATTAGAGAAGCATCTGAAGCGACAGGACCATCCTTCCTTCCAGAGGATCAGAAACAAAATGATCTGCGCATGTGCGTGCAGCATGATCATGCTACCCCCATTGGCCAATCAAACCTTTTGTGGGTTTTCACAAGTCATTTATTTGAGATAGCCACTGGAGCTACATAAAGGGCGACCACTCCTTCTGCCATCCTGCCGCATTTCGGCAGCTGAGCTCGGCTGTAAGCCCCCACAATGCGGGACAGAAATTGAGGCCAATGCGGAAATGAAATACATTGCAGTTCCACCCTCATCCGCTGGGGGCTGGTGTCAGAAGCGAGCAAATCCTCATTGACCCATGTTAAAAATACCAATTTCACAGCAGAAATAAACATGTTTACAGCCTAGTACCAGAACATGTTTTTGGTTTAAATGATCTAGTTTACACTCATGACAACTCTGAGGGGGGGTGAATTTTTTCTCACTCTTCTGTTTAAGTGTATTAAAAGCCTAAAATTCTGTATAATTAATGAGAATCAGACCCACATGACCACAGAGCTAGCTCCGTGGAAAGGCCTCAGCCTGAAAACTGTTCTGTCATTTTCAGTCTCTCAACTTAGACCATTAGTTGTAGCGTTTGTGTATTCTTTTTTGATATTATTTGTGCAACTGTTGGACAAAATGACTTGCTGTGGCATTAATTGCACTAATAGAGCATCCAAGGAGTCTCCACTTCATTTTTTTCGGTAAGTAAAATTATATTTATGTATTTTAGGTCACTGCCGAGCTGAGCTTAGATTTTAACATGGACTGTTTAACCATGAAATGTAAATGTAATAGTAAAACCCAGTGCATTTAACACAATGCTGCACTTTAGAAAATGGGTTGAAATATAACATGTTGGTGGAGCTGGGTTCCGACTATCGGCTTGTGGAGCTCTCAGGAGACCTCTGTTTTCCACCCGGTTCTCCCCTCCCCACAGCTCGGCGCATCTCTGTCTGATCGCGGCTTCTGTCTGCTGCGCGGACTGCCGGCTTGTGGATCTCTGGGATGGAAACCTTTCCACCCGGTTCTCCCCAGCGGCAGCTCTGCGCATCTCAGATCGCAGCGGCGCTTGTCTGCTGTGCGGCTGCCGGCTTGTGGAGGTCTCGCAGACCTCTGTGTTCCACCCGGTTTTACCCAGCGGTCAGCTCGGCATATCTCTGACTCAGAAGCTCTGGTGTTGTGCACAAACTCCGGTTGTAGCTAGGTTGCTACCTCCATTAGCTTAGCTCCCACCTCCGCCTTAGCTTTGGGTTAGCTTCAGGTTAGCTTGTAGCTAGTTCGACCGGGTGTCGTCAGTTGATCCCAGCCTTACAGCCCCACCCTCAGCTCCATCGCTCTTCCCTTTTGTGTAATTGTCTGGGCGTGACGGAACCTGTGACACGGACAAAATGGCGGTGGTGGCCACCTCCCATTTCCCCTCAAAAACGTGTTATCGGAAACCCATTGTCCTAATATGTATATGGCGATGCACGGCTGGCACTGGCAGGCAGCATCGCACTCACACATGGCTTCTCGCAACACTTGTGGTGCATTCAAGGAACATGGAAACTCTATGATGAGTTCAATAACGTGGCACATTTAAAACTTTTATGAAAAACAGAATAATACTGTAAGGCAAACACCTCAGGTCATTGGCAGTTTGCATGTAACGTTTCTGAATACTAAATACAGCCTGCTTATTTTTACACAAAAGTACTAAAAACAACAAAACCAAACAAAAATAATATATATATATATATATATATATATATATATATATATATATATATATATATATATATATATATATATATATATATATATATATTATCTGTTAGGTCAATAAATAGCACTGAATCACAACAGAAGAATACATCTCAAGGCACTTGAAAACTACAATAGAAAATTCATTTTAATTCAATCATACATACATTCCTATCAATTTAATATTTTTGTGTTTAAGAGTTCCATTCTCTTCAGACACAATAGAAATATTCCTTCCATTTATTTGTGCCATCTTTCCTTGATGTTTTAAAGGCTGCTGTTTTTTATACTATGGGGTTTTTATTTTAATAAAATATATAAAAATAAATTAAATAATTTTTCTAATAAAATCACGCGGGTTTTATTATATTTACTCTACAAGACCGGTGACGTCATCACGCAAATGTGGTGACGTCATCACGCAAACCAGATGACGTCGTTGCGTCGTGTGCAAATTAGTACGTGACGTTTTCTGGCGACATCTAGCAACTTTTGGGGGGAACTTCAGCTACTTTCATTCAAAAACAGTAGGCAACACTGGATTCATAGTCCCTTTTCACCGTTGCTACTGTGATATGGGAGCAGTGGCGGAGCTTGATATGTGCAACATGTGCGGCCGAACAGGGCGGCAGTCTGCAGGGGGCGGCATTTAATTTCCTTTTTTTTTTTTTTTTTTCTAAAAAAAATTATTATTTTTAGCATCAACCAATACATAAACAAAACATAGAAATCGCTTGTTCTTAATAATGATAGTGATGATAATAATAATATTTCTGTAATAAAAGCACAACAAAGTGTAACCCATATCAACTACTCCCTGTCACATGACCCACGTCAGCTGATGTGAGGTCCCTCTCCTGATTGGCTCCTTCCAGTCGCGGCAAACATGAAAGTTGCTCCTGCCGTGGCTGTAAGCTTGTTGCTTGTAGAACGGCGTTGGAAAACAAAGCGTTTTTCTCCCCTCAATTCATTTATACTCTCATTTTACCTCAGCGGTAAGTGTTCTTAACATCTACCAATAACACTCTTTTACTTGTCAGTGACCAGTCGATCGTTTTCGCTATAAAAAATGACCTTGTTCGGCGGAGTTCCCACCGCGAGCAGAACTCCGGTTCAAAAACGCTGTTTTTGAAACACTTTTATTTACTTAAGCACTTTAATGGGTTAACTTGAAACCAAGAGCAATCGAACTATTATTGTTATGTGTTGCCTTGAATTCGGCTATGCTGTCTGTCAGACAGTTGTTTTCCTTTATTGTTGTTTTTGTATTTGTTTGTAGCAAACGCTACTGGAATGCATAGATTGAGCTACGTAGCCAAGATGATTAATAATTGACCTGTTGTACATTCGTGATATGTTTACCGGTAAACTGAATAGAACTTGATGTGCTAATGAACATTTCTCTGGCCTACAGGTCAGGTTTTTTTCCCCATGTTGAACTGATCTTCTTCATATTGAAGTGGCGAGCTGGTAGGACCATTCTTTCTTTTTGGAATCGGGAAATGAGCTATTATTTACCCCATGAAAAACGGAGCGGCAGCGGGCCGCTGGAGGTGCCCTGCTAGTATGATCCCGTTTAAACTGTAAACTGCCATAAAATAAAAACTATAATAGCTAGAGCGGTCTTTTTTTTAGCTGAAAGTTGAGACTCTCGCCTTTCAGCACATCTGTACTGTACAAGTCGATGATGCCATCATGTTGCGTTAAGTGTGTCTATTTCAGTAGAACTTTGACAAGTGGTGAGAAGGTGGCCAGGAGCTGGATGTTGTATTCAGTTAGCAAACGTTGTTATATATACACTCCACGCAATTTGAAACAAAGTTGTAGGTGTAATGTTTTTTCGTGTGTGTGTGTGTGTGGGGGGGGCGTCACAGGGGGATCTCGCACAGGGCGCCATTTAGGCCAGCTCCGCCTCTGTATGGGAGGGCACAGAAATATCAGTAGCTGTAAAGCTACTAGCTAGGTGAAAATGAACCGAGGTGCCTCATTTGAGCAGATGACTGGATTTTTCAGCTCTGAAAAATGACTCAAAACACTTAAGGGTTCAAATAATACAGTGACTGTTCAAGAGAGAGGCGGTTAGACCTCTGGTCGTAGTCCTGCCCTCTGACACACCAGACCCATAAGCAGAATAAACCTTCTGACATGGTTTCTGGTGACACTGTTAGGTATTTTTTATGTTTTATTTTTGCAGTTTTCTTAATGTGAGAAGACGTTGAATCCAAAGATGAGACTATAAGTTATCAAATTTATAAAAAGAACTGTACTAAAGGAAGCAAACAATATGGTTTGAACAGGCCAATTAAAGATAAAGCTAAGCGTGAACCTTTTTGATTCTGAGGGCTATAATAATGGCCATCACAGAGTCAGCAGATACAGGTGAGTGTATGGTTTTCACCAGCTTTAATCGTTTTACTTATTGATGAGTCCACTTCATGTTTTTTAGTTTAATTTCTTATTGTAAATAAAATTAGACTTTAAACAAACTATCTGAAAGACATGATCATTGCCCAGGTCCAAAGTAAAACCAATAATCAGAAACTGGGTTAATTTGTAAAATTCTGAATTTAAAGTGTTCTGAAACACAAGATAGGATTGGATGGGGGAGAGCAGGAGAAATGATAAGCCCCTGACTGAAATAACTGATTGTGTGTCCGTGTGTAAATAACTCCACATGAGATAAGCATGGTTGGTGTGAAGCTCGCTCTCTGTCCGGTATGCCCACCGCTTGTTGAAAGGTTCCTTTAGACCTAGTGCACCATATTATTTATCCGAGGTTCTGATGACAATCATATTAAAATGCTCAGCTATGGGTTAAAAAATGAAAAAACTTCCAATTATTGGGCAAAAGCTGCAACAACAGAAAAAACAATCTTCAGAGGATTACCTACTGTTTGTTTTCTGCTGCAAAAACTGGAACAATATGCACCTTGAAAATAAAGGGATAAAAAGTAATAGTTCCATGTAAATAAAGATGTGGATTGTTTTTCTGTTCCTTTACATCTTCCCTTGCATACAGATTGTTTCTGGCATCAGACTCACAGGAATGAAAGTATCTGATTTATTGCCATCATGGAGTGTTGCTAATATGTGTCCATGACCCGATAACGATGTTAGTCCCTGGAATTGCTTGTCCATATTAAAGCAATTCATTTCATTACATCATCATTGCAGCATTAAATTATTACAGTCAACCATGGTCAAGCCTTTCTCTCTTTTCTTTCTCTTCACTCCAAACACTGTATCTCCATTAGTCCCATGTAATTCTCCAGGGACTTTCTTTTCTAATCATTTGTGTATTTGTCATGCAGACTGCACCATAAGCCCAGCGTTCAGGCAGAACCTCTTTGGAGCTAGCTCTAGCATGCATTCAGATATCTGGTTTCCCATAAACATTAGTCTTGCAGCACATTTTCAGCTTGAGTGACTCCGCTCATATTAGGAGGTGACAAACAGATGGGATGTGCGAGCAGCAAGAAGAGGTAGGCTTATCAGACAGGAGATATTATAATGCTGCCTATTCCAAACAATCCTTTAATCAAGTCTAATAAAATCAAACACACAATGATGCTGCTCAATGTTTTCTGCTTGCAGTATTGAGAGGAACAATCCATATTTGTGTATAAACTGTTTTTTTAACAGTGGTTAAAAAGCTGTCTTTGTTAATCTAAATTCAATTTCTTTTTTACAGCAATCCACATTGCTGTGGCACAATATCAGCGCAATCACTGGTCTTGATTATGGCTTTGTTAGGGCTGCAGAGTTTTGTAATTGTGCATTTCGATGTGTGCAGGACTTTAAATGCAAGTACAAAACTGTGTAGGAGTGCAAAAGCAGAAACAAATCAACGGATCAAAAAATCAACAAGTAATATCACCAAATACAAATATAGCATAAAAAACATTTGTTATTCAGAAAGATAAACAAATACCTGTTTAACTACTCAAAGTTCCTGTAAACGGAAACTATTTGCTAAAACTTTCAATCACGCCTGGACTTCACACTGCATCAGACAAATTGTTGAAAAACAGAGGTCAGATGAGACAAGAGGGGGTCAAAGGGCTGCAGATGTGATCCATTCAAACTCTGCCAAAGTCTGATTTTTAAAATTATCCAGAAAAAAATTGGCAAGCACTCAGAAGATACAATTAGAAAAAGAGTGTTTAATTCCAGTGGTATTTTTATCTTTTTTTTTCATGACAACCATATTTTCGTATACAACAACCAAGCAGAAATAAAGAAAACACTTGGAGAGACTGAAACAATGACTGAAAATGATCTACGAATAAAAGACAAGACAAAAATCAATAATGAAAATGTAAATAAAGAAAAACCAACCAGACTACAGGAAAGATGCAAGAAATGGGCCACTCAGCAAATGGAACAGATGAAACTAGATGAGAAAATAACCAATAAGAATTTGGAATTTGAGCTTGCCACTGTTTGAACAAGCTGCTGGGAAGACAACCACTGAAAATTTAATGTCAAAAGGCAGAAAGTGTCCACAGCTGAGAGAAAAAGCACAAATTGTGAAGACAATCTGAAGATATTTAGTGAATACACAGGGTTTCCCCAAGTGTTAAAGTGCTACAGAGGTAGCGTAGAGTGTTAGCTTGGTGTGGAGGGCTGAGGAGGTGGTGGATGCTGTTGATAGGACTGCCATTAAAAGTACTGAACAAAACACAACAGCCTGACTCTAAACACATGGACCAGTGGGTGGACCCAGAGACCTGGAAAGGTGCAATCAGATCAACAATTGGTCAGCTGCCTTTGAGATAAGAAAGGCTTTACTAAATCATGAGTGGCATATGTTTATAGTAGAGAGCCAGACCCTTTTCCCCACTTGATAGTTGGGTGCCACAATGCTCTGCCAGTTGGCCAACCTAGAATAGATTACAGTACTCTTATCAAGGGCTTCTTTAGCCTTACAGAAACCGTTTTAGCATTGACGCTGACTTGTATGCAGGGCAAACACATGTCTCTCCTTCCTATTATGAAAAATGTATGGGGCTGTAAACCGCTGACAACAAAAAGAAGACACACCAATTTGAGGTCCCCCTATTTAAAAAGGGGTATCGCATAGTGGGTTCCAACAAGGGGATACATCTCCTTGGTGATATCTATTCAGGGGTGCTAGAGATGAGGGTCTGCTGGATAGTTGATCCTCTGATTCAGGGAGAAACAATGTGCTTTTTGTTCTGACTGGAACACTGTTCTCTTAGCAGAGCCTGAAGGATACATGAGAATTTGTTCTACCAGTATGTTTGCTTTGTCCTATCTTCTCTCAGCGGCTAATACAAGAAATAGGTGCGGAGGACATTTTCCATGATTTTCATTCTAACAAGTACAAACCGGTTTCTCAGTGAACTTGGATTTTGTACTTTTACTGTTGCCCTTTTAGTTACATCTTTGTACGTTTTGTTTCCTAAATTAACCTGGCTCTTCCCTGAGAATGTTTAACCATTCTTCATTAAAATGTAAACAATTGGAACAAGTTTTTTCTCATGATTTCATGAATCATGTAGGGATAACAACTGCAGCTAAATACCCTGCTTCCAAGCCCTTCTTTCCAAAGGTTGAGGTAGATGTTTTGTAACCAACTCCAGATCCAGTTTCAACAAGGTCGAAGGGTGGACACCTACCTCCCAGTTCCCAAGCCTCAAGAGATTTGTATTTCATCCACAAAAATACTTTACTTTTATATTATTATGTTTATTTATTTGGCAGACACTTTTGTCCGAAGCGAAGTACAATTGTTAACCTATGGGGCATGTTGTCATCTGTGGGGGAAACCGGAGGACCCTGAAGGGAACATGCAATGCCACGCAGAACGGCCGCAGCCGAGTATCGAACTTGCAACCTTCTTGCTGCAAGGCAACAGTGCTAACAACTGTACCACTATGCAGCCCATTGTGTTTGCAAGTGCATAACACTGGCTTCCTGGAGGCAAAACGTTAAGTAATTACAGTAATGTTCATGTCTGTTATACAGTCATGTTTTATGTGACTGCATCTCCCTGTCAAACTGAAAACATTCAAACCCACAGATGGGGGCTGCACACTGTTGCCATGCTGGGCTTAAATCCCGGCCTGGTTTCTTTCTGCAAGGAATTTACATGTCCTCTCTGTGCATGCGTGGGTTCTCTCCGGGTACTCCGGCTTCCTCGCACAGTCCAAAAACATGACTTTCAGGTTTATTGGTCGGTCGACATTATCCTTAGGTGTGAGTGTGTGCATGCATGGTTGTTTGTCCTTTGTGGCTTTGTTTTTCTCTGAGATCGACTGGCAACCTGTCCAGGGTGTAACCCGCCTGTTTGCCTGAAGATTGCTGGATAAAGGCTCCAGCCCCCTGTGACCCTTCATGGATAAGCGGCTATAGAACATGGATGGATTGCACCAAATTCCATAAAAATCTGACCTTTCTCAAGACTAAGATGGTTAGAAAGCCACTTTATAATCCTAATCCTTGTTTTAAATCAAAGCCTAATCCCTGGTTACAAACTACGAATGAACATGTTCCAATCCTGCTAGTTTCTTAGCTACCTCAAGGCTGGATCGATGACAGCTGAATTGTCATTTGTTTTTAAAAGTGATTTTATTTTTGTCTCTGAAACCATAGAATTGTTTATTTCATCATAGTTTAATCATCTTCTGACTCTTTAAAAGAAGCAAAGAAATAATATCCAGTGTCTCCTTGGATCAGCCATTTCTGATATTCATTCTTGAGACAAGAAAATTCATTTTTGTCACCCTGCTGTGACACATCAAAATATTTGCACAGAATAAAACAAAGTAGCTTGTTTAAATGGAGGTTTCAAAATCTGTCATCATTTTAGGCAGGAAAAAGGAATTACAAGTACAGGGTGCGACTGTGATCCTCTCCATTCGAGCCTTACAGGTTTTAATTGGCACCTCCGTACACCAGGGACCCCAGCTGAGTACTGCTAAATAACTGGAAGCTTATAAATCGTGCTCAGGGCTGAGCAGAGCAGAAGGTCTAAAAACACCTTTACACTGAAACCAATATACAGCACTGAGTTTGCCGGAATTTATTTATGCTCCTTTACAGAAATACTTTCCAATAATTAGGAAGTGGTTCTGAAATGGGTGAATGTGGGATTTCAAAGATGCACTTTGGGTGAAAAACACAGTAAATTTCATTTCATTTTGTGTTTAAGTGTTTAATGTATTTCTTTTTGCTGAAAACACTCAGAAGAAATATTTGGTAGGTAGAGGTAGGGTCACCAATCAAATCTTTTGTGCTCACATTTAGACAAAAGCTGTAATTCTATGTTGAAAGTATTGTGTTTGGCTGCGCTTCATGATCATGTTAGTACATCTTATATTTGCAAGACAGAAGTGAGCTTTAAAATGATTTAAGATTTAAGATTAGAAGTCTGACTATTTCAGATACTGCAGATTAATACATTTACAGGTGAAAATTAACTTTTGGAATGAAACTGAAGTCTACATTTTTATTTACGTAAAGAATAGCTCAACATGTAAAAATCAAAATTATTCCAATATATTATTGTAAATGTATCCTTATTTGTAGTCTTTTTAAAATGTCCACTCTGATGACAACTAAATGAAACACCCTCATTACTACCATATCTTCTTCTCCTCTTTTTAAATTTTGTTTACATTAACATCCAGTAGGAAGAAGAACTTAATTCCTTTCACTTAAAGGTTAAATAAATATGATATTTTCAGTGAAAGGGTCTCAAAACAGTCTAATGTCTCAATCATGTAGGAAGGAAGGTTTCATTGAAACAGATTTTCAGTCTCTGGATGGAGGCCAGTTCTCTTTTAAAGGCCAGAAATTGATATTGTTTTTGTTTACAATCTACCCTGCCTCCATACTTCCTGTTTCCAGAGAAATCATATGTGAGCCTGCAAAGTCACAGTCTGCACCAGAATTTGTTCTTCGACACCAGCCATCAAAGCAGTGCTGTGGAAATAATGGAATCCACTTAAAAGAGCAGCACATAAGTTATTTCTTGTAACCCTAAGAAGTCAATGCATCTTGTTTTTTTTTTTACTCTAATATTGGGTACAGAGGGCTAGAGACTAACGTTAAGCTAACAATGCTAACGGTGAATTAGAAATAGATAGACGACTAACAATATTTCAAGCTACAGTTTTAAAATACCAACAACTGGATGTTACAGTGAAATGTATTTATGTATTTTTCAACTTACTGAGTATGACTCATCTTTTCTCATTCTCTGGAGTGCTTTTGGCACTGATAGTTGGTCAAAACAGATTTCTTTGTTTTGTTACATAGATGGCAGTACAGTGTTAATTTTGTTGACAAATGAATGTTTGTGGACTAAAACAAAACATACACAACAACATACACACCAGTAAAGATTAAATTATGATGACTATTGACCGACATTTTCATTGACTAAATAGAGACGACAACAAAAATCCAATCAGAAAACAGAAAAGATGGGAGACCGGAAAAAAGAACCAACCAGAAAACAGGTGGGACTAGATGAGAAAAGACCTAATCAGAGACCAGAGCTGGCCGCTTTAAAAAAATACTAGTGCTAACCAGAAATCATATATTGATATTTATGCCAGTAAAAGTTACAGCGGTGTGTGAAAGTTTGGGCAGCCCTGTTAATTTTCACGATTTTCTTGTATTATTGGTTGTTATGATAAAAGTGATCCGTTAAATAAATCATATAGGAGACTAACCCAGTGACATGCGAGAAGTGAAATGAAGTTTATAGGATTTGCAGTGCAAGTGCACAACAAAATCAGGCAGTTGCATAAATTAAGGCACCACAACTAAACAAATGAACTCCATGTTTGGTATTCCAAGGGTTTTTCTTGGAATGCTGTTCTTTTTCCTCCATGCATAACGGCCATTTTTATGCCCAGATAACTCCATTTTAGTTTCATCAGTCCACTGCACCTTATTCCAAATCTGGCTTGTCCAGATGTGCTTTAGCATACCTCAAGCAGCTCTGCTTGTGCTGTGGGCAGAGAAAAGGCTTCCTTTGCATCACTCTAAGATACAGCATCTCCTTGTGTAAAGTGCACCGAATAGTTGAATGATGCACAGTGACTCCATCTGCAGCAGGATGATATTGTAGGTCTCACCATTCTTCTGTTTATCTGAGATTTTTCTTCCTCTGCCACTTTCTGCCTGTGGTCTTCCATTTCCTCAATATGTTCCTAAGTGTGGAAACCACAGCTGAAATATCTGAGAAAGCTTTCTGTATCCTTCCCCTAAACCATGATGGTGAGCAATCTTTGTTTTCAGCTCATGTGAGAGTTGTTATAAGACCCCGTGTTGCTGGTCTTCAGAGACTTAAGAATCTCCCAATGTAAATGGTCATGAAAGTAAAAACAACCCATTGAAAGAGACAGATGTGTTCAAACGTTTGGCCTGTTATGTAGGTTAAAATATTCAACTAATATTTAAACATCTGGTTTTTTTTTTTGTGTATGGAAAATGGTGTTGCCATGGAAAAATGTGTTTCCCTAACCCTCACTAAAATAATAATATTAAGAAAAAGACATTGTAGATCAGAAAGTCTACTCAACATGTTTTTGTAAACATGAACTTAAAGCACAGGTACATAATGAAAACCTTTAACTAAAGAAATGCTTAAATTTTCTATGAAATAAAGTAGGTCATTTGTAATAATGTATATATATCCTCTAAGTCCCTCCCCTACAGCAAACATGAATTTTTTATGTAAGCCTAGGGCGTTGACTATTGGCGTATCCAAAAGACAGAGCAGAGAATCAATGTGAACGTGCCGTGACAGGGGTATTCAATTCCGGGCTTGGAGGGCCAGTATCCAGCACGTTTTACTGGTTTCCCTGCTCCACCACAGTTGGTTCAACGGTTGAATCACCTGTGTAGCAGCTAATCAGGCTCTGCAGAAGCCTGTTAATTGCCTGCTGATTGAAATCATGTGTGCTGAAACAAAGTTAAAACTAAAGTGTGCTGGATACCGGCCCCCAGGACCGGAATTGAATGGCCATGCTCTATGAGGTGAAGCTGGAAGAAGCCAACAGTTTGAGGAACCTAAAATAAATTCAAATTAAACTCAATTCAAATTCAAAAATACGTTACTAATCCCAGAGGGAAATTGATTGCTGTAGTAGCTCAGAATAATAATAATAATGTCAAAGAGTTATTGTATATTACAATGGCTGTCGGCAGGAAGGATCTCCAGTAGCGGTCAGTGTTGCAGCGAAACTGAAGAAGCCTCTGACTGAAGACACTCTTCCATTGTCGGACAGTCTTTTGAAGAGAATGCTCAGGGTTGTCCATCATTTTCTTGATTCTCTGGAGAATCCTTCTTTGCATTATCTCCTCCAGTGGTTCCACAGTTGTCCCCAGAACAGAACCAGCCTTTTTTATTAGGCTGTTGAGCCTTTTCAGGTCCCTGCTTCTGATGCTGCTACCCCAACAGACGATGGCTGAAGAGATTACACTCTCAACAACAGACTTGTAGAAGATCTGCAGCATCTTGCTACAGACATTGAAGGACCTAAGCGTCCTCAAGAAGTGCAGTCTGCTGTGTCCCTTCTTGTAAACGGCTTCGCTGTTCTTTCTCCAGTCCAGTCTGTTGTCCAGGTGGACTCCAATGGGCCATTCCCATCTGTACCGGGTCGGCCCGGGCCGGGTAGCGTAGGTTGTTTACATATCTGGGTGGCCTGGTATTTTTCCGGGCCAACCAAGGCTCATTCTCAGCCCTCTTCTCGAGGGGGTCTGCTTCAGGCCGACCAGGGCCAACACACCCACTGCTGACAGCAAATTCACACCTTCCATTAGAGCAAGCCTCTGATTGGTGGGTAGAATCAGCCCACATGGGCTTAAGACAAGGATGTGTGGAATCAACCGGGCCAGGCTGGGGCCAACTGGGGCTACCCGGCCCGGGCTGACCCGGTACAGATGGGAATGGCCCACAAGGTATTTGTATTCCTCAACCACCTCCACTTCTTCTCCCATGATGAAGACAGTGTTTGACTCCGCCCTGTTTCTTCTGAAGTCTAAAATCATCTCCTTTGTTTTGTTCATGTTCAAGTTCAGATGATTGTTTCCACACCATGCCACAAAGCGCTCCACCAGCTCTCTGTACTCAGCTTCCTGTCCATCTCTGATACACCCGACAACTGCAGAGTCATTTGTGTATTTCTGTAGATGACAGGTCTCTGATTTGTACTGGAAATACTGACATTATAGATTCCTCTACTGAATGTGCTCTACTGAACATGTGTTAGTGGTTGTCAGAGGGGCCGACGGCGCCAAATGGCTGCCTCGCCTCTGTCAGTCCGTCCCAGGGCGGCTGTGGCTACGTTGAAGCTTACGCAAGCGTCTTTGAGTGTCCTAATAAAGCGCTATATACTTTTGATTATTATTATTATTATTATTAATATTATTATTTTATTATTATTATTATTAAAGATATTGGCCAGAGGCAAAATTCCTTTGAATGGCATGTGTAAGAAGTATTAAAACCTCAGATGAAAAAGGTTTTTTGATTTTCACGGCTGGAATTTTAAGAAAATCAGATGTTTTTTACTGATGCGTAAAAAACAGAAACTAACATCCGGTCTAAGCCCTGGGCAGCTGGTGACGTTTCACAAGGCGCTCTGCTAAAACAGCTGTAGTAAACAACGCCTGACTCCGGTGTTTCTGCGTTAGCGTTATAGCAGAGAATAACGTAGCCAGATGTAGCTTCTGATGCCTCTGCTAGTCGGTCAGATTTGTTTTTCTCTGGGATACGGCGACAAGAACGGATATTGGATTACCGGAGACGTTCAACCGAACTCCGTGCCCTGCAGCTGGATATCAGAACCAGAGGTGCAGACATGCTTTGGACCATTTCACTCAGAAAACCCACGGCCCGATTGGGCCACCGGGGAGTATTCTGTTTGTCTTCGGAACCAAAATCGGTAGAGTTTGTTAATTAATTCATGTCTGTGCTCCACCGGTAGCTTTCAGTCTCAGTTGATTAGCTCCATCATATTGACCCAATATAATTCAGTAATCTACAGATGAGTAAAATTACGTGTTGCCAACTTTACCGTTGGGTGTATTTATTGATATAAGATCGGAAAATATTTAACCGATTGCTTACCAGAATAAATCTTCCAGATGCTAACTCGCTAGCTTGGATCGTTGTTTCCTAATCCAGGATGACACGGAGGTTCTACCGGTTCTATAGGAGGATCTATTGTTGAAAAATGGGGATCATCTTTTAGATCAGGGGTCTTCAATTATAATGGTCCAAGGGCCACACACAAAAAAGACCCAGCAGCAAGAGGGCCGGGGAGCTTGCAATACAAAGCAGGACAACAACTGTCCCCCTCCAGCTCGGCTGTGTGACTGCACTAACCTGTCCTGAGTGACCTCACCATGTGACCCTCATGTCCATGCTGTCTCTGGAGGAGCAGAGAGGAGACAAGATCTCCTGTAACTTAAAAGGAACCAAAACTTCCTCCCAGTTTCTCTTTAAGCTGAATTTAACATCAGTTTATCATCATGAAACAAAAGAATGAAGTAGAACAAGAACTTCTATCTTCTATTTCTCTCTCCTTTAACTTCTCCGTGTCCCTAAATAAAAGAGACAGATGATTATGCTACAGCTGCCGTCACTGGCCCCACCCCCTCCCCAAGACCAGATCTCCCGACATCACAACACTCAGTCTGACTGAGCGCTTCCAGGAGAAATAATAATGAAATTATGAAAATAATAACGCGTGTTTGGAGGTGCGTCCTCCGATCCTCTCTCTTGTGTGATCAAACAATCTCCCTCTCTATCTCTCTGTCTCAGTCGCTGATCGAGCGAGTGGAGCGCGCCGCGCGCCAACCCGCTCAATTAACATAATTTACGGCCCAAATCCAACAGAACCGGTCGGGCTGATTCGATTTGGGTTCAGTCTCAGGTTACAACTCCAGCGCTCAGCCCTGCAGTACCACATAAAGGCAGATCAAAGTTTCCTACCCGGTAAATGTGGAGAACACCGCTCTGACAGATGTGGATGCTGCACTGGTGCTGCCGTTAAAACAACAAAACTTCATTCCACTATAATTGATTATGGTACTCTTCTATGATGCAGAATCGTTTATGCCCGCATGCATTGATTATTTTCTTCAACTCTATCGTAAATCTCCCGGTCGGCCATCGGCGGTGGGGGTGGGCGTGGGGTTTGGGGGCCACAAAGAGAGGGCTCGCGGGCCGGACGTGGCCTGTGTGTGTGTGTGTGTGTGTGTGTGTGTGTGTGTGTGTGTGTGTGTGTGTGTGTGGTAGCTTATACTTGTTCTTTACCGGAGCTAACACTGTTAGTGCTGCGGCAGTCAGGCTGACAGGACTCGCCTGCTGGATTCCAGAAGTACCGTTGTGGTTCTAAATGGATTTATAGATGTAGGTTATTATTTTATATCAAACCTATGTTATTTAAAAATACATGTAGGACACGGACATATGGCTCAGACGTTTAGCTGCAGCTGTAAATGCAATTTTTTGTTTTAATTAGGAACACGATAGTAAACAAAATACAGTGATTTACCATGCTAGCAACAGCAGCTACCTAGTATGACGTGTGTGAATGATGTATGCAAAACACGGTTCTTTGCTGCCTGGAGGAGGGAATTTTGATTTTCTGTAATGAATTATGACTAAATTCCTTAACAAAATGAAAACTGAACCCAGTTCATATTTATATAGATGATAAAGTGTAATTCAACTGTATTTCTACAATTTTAATGCTGTCTGGCCAATACCTTAAAAGTAAAGTACAGATACAGAAACATTGCACAGTTACTAAGTACTTTCACTTAGTTACATTCTAACATTGGTTACATCTCACTTGACAAAACCACAGCATGGTTATCCAAGATTTAAGTGCTGTTTTAGGATGTTTGTGTTGCCCTCCTGCTGTCGGTGTGAGGTTCCGATGAAGCCTATCTCAGTAGGTGTATTAGCCATGCAGCGGGTGTTAGTCCGTGTCAGTGGGCTTTCAGTTTGCCCTCACGTTGAGTTTTCTGTAAAGTGAGCACAGTGTAGTGTAAAAAGTGCAGAAGTCCCATCACATCTTCTTTTTCCAACCACTGACTACAGTTGATTCTTGCAGACGTTTTAGTTCACTGCCTTTATTTTGGTCCAAGCTAAATTCACTGGCAGATGTCGAGCTGATAGAAAAATACATAAATCACTGGGAGGTGTGAAGTCGCCACAGATGTGTCCTCATATACTCACAGGAGTCTGGGTTGGCAGCAGTCTAATGGTGCTTCTGGCGTTTTGTGAGCAGCTTTGGATTCTGATGAAATAAAAATGTTGTAGACAAGAGAAAGCAGGACTTTTGTCACTGCTCTGGTAATGAATCTGTGTGTGTTACACTCCCACATATACAGCACACTCCTGAGTTGCACCCTCTCATTTACAGGCTGAGAGACAGCAGGTGTTCAGGCCAGAGTAAACAGAGGGGAAGTTGGAGGGAGGCATGGGTCGACCTACTCTAGCCTGCTGTTTTGAGGCTCCCTGCTGAACCAAAAACAAGAAGACACCTTTGTTGTTATGCAAAGCCTGCTAAGATTTTGTTTTCCTGTGTAAGTACCAGGCCGCAGCCCAAGGTCAAACCCCTAGTGTAGGGTTCAAAAATGTCCGCCCAAAGCATCACCCTGCAAGAAAATGAGCCGTTTGTCTTACAGGACCTGTAGAGGAGATGGCCGACTGCCACACTCAACCTGCCTCGATCCTCACAGATGGAACTCTCCATTATTATACCCATTGACATGTTTCAGCCCTTCGTGGGAAATGCTTAGAAATGGAAATCTCAAAAATATGACAATTTGTAACCTTCCAATTCCATTTTGGTTCTTTTTTAAACACAGATAAGGTCGCAGTGGCGTCAGCTCTGAGGATGTTTGCAGCCGCAAACGAAACTTCGGCACGGTAAAGAAAAAAACATATCTGTGTTTAAAAAATAACCAAAAATAGAATTTGAAGACAAACACAGCAAGAACGTACAAAAGAAATTTGTAACCTTGTTCTGCACATAGAAAATATCAGTGCCACAATTTCAGCTGTGATATGAAAAGAAAAAGATCACATTTCTTATGTATTTATCAAGTATCAAGTGTCCACACCTGTCGTCCTCCAAGGTAAAATGTCACAAGCACACAGTATGCTCATTGAAAATACAGTTTAATTTTTAATGAAAGTCTAGATCCTGGTGTGCTTTTCAAAGACTTTGACAGCATCCACACTTCTTAAAGCCCATGGAAAAGTCTTCCAAAGAAAAGGAGCAACAACCTCAAAAGGAAGTTTTGGTTTTTGAACTTGGAGCAAATAACCATCCAGTCCCTAAAAACTGCAGTTTTAATGCCCTGAGGCAAATAAGACCTTATACATTCATCTGATTTGTAACGTCCCCGCTGAAAGTATCTTCCTGTGCTGGCCCGGTTATTAAACTTTTTCATTGAGATTTTAACATGGCAAAGACCGTTCAGTTATCTAACCCCGGTTTCACACTGAAAGCATCAGCAGCGCGGAACGTCACTGCTTCAAGTAGAATCCATTATAGTCTACGGAGTGAACCAGCAGCGATGCGACAATTTCCAGGCGCGTCCCAGAAGTTTGGATTCTATTTTTGCCCCGTGCCACTTCTGGGATGCATCAATATCTGCAATTAACATAGGGCTGGACAGGAAATTACACAGAGTTTCTGTGTAAAATCCCTGTACCAGTTTTTACTGCCTTAGCTTTAGTCTCCTGATACCTTTAGCTTAATCAATGTTTTCACTTACTTAGTCATTTCTGGCTGACCAAATTTAGTTGTCTTCACAATGTTTAATTGATATTATGTTAATTTTCTACTTTTAGTCATTTTTATGTAAGCACATTGTTCAGTTTGGGGCTTGTTTTGACTGTCTATTGGTGTTAAACACATTGAGTTGCCTTTGTGTAGGAAATGTGGTGTTTAAATTAAGCTGTCTTGTCTTGTCTAAGGGAATCCCTGGTCGGCCAAGAGAAACAGTCCCTCCAGCGTGTTCTGGATCTTCCTTTAGGTCTTCTCCGGGCTGGACTTGCCCGGAAAACCTCACCAGGGAGGTGTCCAGGAGACATTTTAACCAAATGCCCGAGCCACCTTAACTGGCTTCTCTCAACGTGGAGGAGCTGCACATCTACTCTGAACCCCTCCTGGATGACCAAGCTTCTAACCCTTCCTCTAAGGGCGAGCCCAGACACCCTGCGGAGAAAAGTCATTTTGGCTCATTGCATCAGCGATTTAGTTCTTTCGGTCATTACCCAAAGCTCATGACCATAGGTGAAGGTCGAAACGTAGATCGACCGGTAAATCGAAAGCGACAGACCAGTACAATGCCCCATCACTGCAGATGCAGCACCAATCTGCCTGTCGATGTCCGATCCAGCTTTCCCTCACTCGTGAATGTAACGCCCAGCAATGGTCAGTTTTCACCTACAGATTGACCAACATGCCACCGGTCATCTGCAGACATAAATTCCATTCTCTAAAGTGGATTTTACATCCTACCTTCCAACAAACCCAGAAGGATACTGCAGCCTTGTTGACATTTCAGGAGGAACAAGATGTCTGGCTGTGTTCCCAAACAAAGCCTTCTTCTGATAACACCGCAGGATTGCTCTCTCTCTGAATTAAGTGACTATTTTCAGCTCATATAAGTTGTTCAATCGTGAAATGAAATGAACAAATGCTGTATGAATAATAATAATGTCTTGATTAATCTGTGCTTAAATTAATAAGGTTGATTAATCTGTGCTTAAATTAATAAGGTTGATTAATCTGTGCTTGAATTACTGGTTTGAAATTAATGTTATTATTACATTGAAAGATTTATATATTTTGATCAGTAATGTTTGAAATGACAGGTGAATCATTATCTACACTCAGACACGAGGTTCATTAGAGATAAATTAAAGTTAAGTTAAATGTCATGACACATAGATATTTTCTTAGCCACAAATCAGAACATTCTGTGTCTGAAAGAAGGCGTGATGTTCTGAGGTTTGCTTGTTAACGCCTCTTAACATGGCACGTCCCGGTTGGCCAAGAAACCATAATATGAGAATATTAAAACAGAGCTCACTTGACGGTGCGTCAGTTCTGGAGAAAGCTACGGACAGGCCATCCGGAGCGGACCCTCTTTAACCCAGAGCACTTTTGACATGCTGTCAAACACCCTGCTACACGCTGAAGCTGACACAGCAAACGGTTTCTGCAGAACAGAGCTCATACAGTTCCAACTCCTTAAGAGTCCTTCTAGACGCAAACTAGTTCCAACCTGTGTGCCTGGCGACGTCTCGGTACTGGAGAAGTTGGTAGTGAGGTCAATCTACTGGACCTCGGTGCCCAGAGGTCTTCCGACCTTCCTGACCTCCGGATCCACGAAGAGGGTCTCCAAAAAGGGTGAGGTAGAACACAGTATGATTGCATCTGATGCCATTTTGATGAGAATCAACTTCATAGTTTAATGCAAACCAAATTCCTTTTCACACCCAGAACTCAGTTCTTCTAGGGAAAAGGTTCTGATAAACACACACCATTAAATCACCACCACCCACCACCACCACCCAATCACATCCTCTTAGATTCATCCATCACAGTAGCCTTGGTTAACTTGTCATGTTTTTATTTGTTTGGAAAATAAATTTCTTATCTTTTATAAACCTGACTGTCTGAATTGATACGAAGCGTGTTTGATCCCTGAAAAGGCAAAGAATCCTAGAATCTTCTGATTAAACATCCAAACACCAAGTAGGTTGGTATTCTATATTTATTTAGAATATCACAGCTTATTGGTCATAAGTAAAGGTAATATATTAACTCATTCACTGCCAGCCATTTCCTGATCGGTAAAGCCCTTCGCCGCCACCGTTTCTCACTGTTTTTACTGTTTTTTTAAGAGTGACAGAATGTTGCGCGCTAGGATGATGTCGATGCCAAAACAACCAAAACAAAGAGTAGATTCACCTCTGTAATGAATTAGATTACGTGTTATTTAATGAGCCATAAGTCGTGGGATTCCATAGGAAATATGAAATCCACCTTACGGATCTGTGAGTTATTTAAACCAGAAGATTGGATCTTTTTATGGCAGGGATTAGATAACAGCTTCGTATTCACTCAGAGACAACAGAAGAGAGAGAGAGTCAAGTTTAAAAGTTAAGAATTTTATTACTAACAAATTAAACTAGACTGACTTTAAAACTAAATGTATGGTGTAACTAAAGTGGATGAGACGGTGAATGGATGACGTGTGATGTTAAATCAGAACCAGCAAATCCGAAGAAGCGATTGTTCTGACGGGAACTGAAGGTGATGTCTTCACATTAAGCTTTGGTTAGGAGGTTCATAAACACATGAGACACCATTATGTCAGTCTACCTACCCTTCATGGAAGTCCCCTTTAGATCACGAATATCGAGGTCTTAGCTTGACCCTCTCTGAAACCGAGCCGGTAGGAAAAGCCACGGTTCCGATCAGCAATCTTCCGATCTGTAAGATTCTGATTGGATCAGTGAAAGTAATGTGTTATGTCTTTTAACGCAACATGAAATGAGTCCTGTTGGAACACTTAAAGTCACAGTACCTTTATATTCTATAGGATTATAATAAGGTAATTAATATTTTGATTTCACAGGTCGGTCACATTTTATTTATTGACTAACACTTTGATGGATTAGCTTTATTAGAATAGAGTTATTTGATTAATTAACAGAAAAGAGTTCATTCTTCATTCTTTTGTTGAGCTGAAAATAAGCAGGTTAGAAGGAATGCATGAGACCTTGAGACCATATCTCATGCAGACTAGTCTTGAGCAGAGGAGGGGAAAAACAGTCATTTCATTCCGTTACACCTCTTACATCAGGAGGAATCTGCGTGTTTTGAGCATTATCGCTTCTTTCATAATCCGTTGTCGAATTGTGATCGGCAGACACTTTTCCAGTTCGCGCCTCACTTTTTTTTACAGCAGCGGCCCAAAAGGATCTCCTAACACATGGATGTTCTGCTTCCTGATCATGTCACGTGTGACGTATGCGGATGAAGATCGTCTTTAGAGCTGAGATGTTTGTTCTCTCAGCGCGGGGGCTCATTCCCATGCCCAAACAGTAAAAAAATGCAAATGATGACTAAGTCGTCATTGGCAGTGAACGGTTGGATCTAAACTGACGACTTAAGTCGTCAATTGCAGTGAATGAGTTAAGCTTAAAAGCAACAACATTTAACCTCTGCATGAACAAGACCCCAAGATACTTAAACTCCTCCACCTGGTGCAGGACCTCATACCTGAACCCGAGATGACATTCCACCCTTTTCCTACTGAGCTTTCACTACTCTTTCATAATTATAAAAAATATAACAAAGTCAAGTCATAGTTTTTATGGGAGAAAGGAGGCATGTTGGGTGTGTTGGGCCTGCGATGGACTGCCAGTTCATTCCAGCTAAACCCAGCCTGATCACTACTGGGCCAGGCCACCATAACCCTGAGCAAGTTTATGAAAATGATGGAATAAAAGTTCCTGTCATTCGTGCATGGAATTATGAATCCAAAAGCTGAAGTGTAAAGAAGTAATGCCTTGATCCCAACAACCCACTTCATGGCGTACCGAGCACTGCAGTGTAGCAGAGCTTTGCTCCAGAAAGAGTACAATTAGCATACTGTCAGAATACTGTTACAGACGTGTTGCCATGACCTTTAGCACAGTTTGAACGTTCAGCCACTATAAAATCATTTATTCTACATTGCTGCATGTCAGAATATCTTTACACACACCATATGACATTTCCATAGGACACAGTTTCTTTCTTCTTCTTTTTTTCCACAGTGGCACACTTGCTATTTTTGAAAATGACAAAAGCTGCTGGCTTTTGCTAAAAAAAAATCTAAAAATTATAAATGTTTGTAAAATTAAGATCACCTGAAGGTGTAGCTTGTAGCTGTTTGGGGAAAGTCTGAAAACAATGCACATCTAAATTTAAATCGAGTGTTTTGAATATCTCATAGCTATGAAAATGATCACTTTTTTATTTGCTAATACTAGTTAGCTGTGTTGGTCATCCTAAATGGAGCTTTCGGTCTTTATTTTGGTTTATAGCATTAACATAACATTTTTCTTTTCAAACAAAACAATATTAACAACTTGAATTTAAACCAAAAAAGGAATAGGCAGAAGCAAAGCTGAATCAAAATGGTAATCGGCTGTAGAATTAATAAAGAATTTTTGAGATTTTTGAAGTCTTTTCAGTGTTTCATACGGTTTTTCTCAGAATCAGGCAAGAAAGCACAGTCAGACCTTTTTGGCTGCAGGCAATAAGAACCCTACTTATATAAAGAGGAATAAAACAGCTGTAGAACTAAAAATGCAGACATTACAATAACAAACCACTGTGTGTTTTTGCAGCCTCACAAAGCTGCCAGAGCAGGTGCAGATTTTAAGTCTTGTGTTTTGTTACACGGTGCTTGGACTCTCACTGGGAGAGACCACCAATTGGTCTGGGAGATAAAACTCAAGGTCTGTCTTAGCTGAAAATGGACATTTTATTTACACTGAGTATTTGAGCAGTCATGCCAAATCATGTCACAGGAATGCTCTTTTCATCTATTCAGCAGTAGCATTTTATCGTTATTCCCAGCCACTGAGGTTGAGGCTACTGAGTGTCTAAAGGGATCTTGTGTTATCCATAGAAATAACAATGGCTGAATGGTAACACGGGGATGAGCGTATAAATGGTACCAGCGGGCCAAGCACTGTAGTTAATACAAAGCTTGCAGGGAATGCTTTACACTGCTAGCAGATGGTATGAATAGGTTTATAAATGCTTGAGTGGGCTGTCAAAATTATATGAAGTGACATTTCACCATCGCTGATGTATAGAGGAAAAAATATGATGTGATAACCAAGGACAGCGCTATCTGTTCTGTGGCACTGAGCGAGAAAAAAATCAGATCTTAAAGTGTGGATTTGTTGGGAATAATGGCTTTCTCAGTGCTCTCTGATAAAGCATCTCATTTTGTAGATGTCACACAGTGTGATCAGTGGAGACTTCTGTGAGGTTTTTCAGCCTGAAGATGCCTTTGAGATGTGAAATTGTGGCAGGCAGCACTCCCAAAGGCAGAGTGCACGTCCTCATGGGCAAAGCTTTACATTAGCCACATGTTTTATTGTTTCAAATCGCCTTCACGCAAAGTGCAGGTTTCTGAAGAAAAGGGAAGTTCTCGTTTAATTTTGCAAAAATCTGCAGCAACTTTAAAGACAAAGTGTGTAATATTTTGACCTGTTTACGATAATTCCTGTTTCCAGTTCACAAACTTGTCCTTTTTAATTAATATTTCTCACCAAAATTAATTCTAAATATTCCTCTCAGCTTGAAAACTTACATTTTTGTATACATAAACTGTGGTCGACGCTCCATAGTCACCCACCATCTTGAAATACAGTAGCTTTTTTAGGGAAATATGAGCTCCGCCTCGTGTGACTGGACTATGACTAACCTGAAAGAACCAGCAGAGGGCAGCAGTGTGCCCTGGAAGTCTGGAGTCTGCTAATTCAACTAAGAAGAGGCTAGCTACACCGTTGCTGAATAATAAACAATGAAATCAAAAGACACATGAAATTTGACAGGTCGTCATCATGTCCTGAAGCTTTATATGTTAAGATTCCTGTTTGCTATTAGATGGACACCAGCCTCCAAGTGGCGCACCCCCCCCCCCCCCCACTCCCTAACTCACCTCAAGTTGTTCATCTTTTCTTCGTACCAGACCTCCCAATCCAGTCCCAACAGGTCTGTTCCTAAGTCCTTCAACTCAAGTCCCTTCTCTTTTGTGTGTTCGTTCTGTTCGTTCCTGAAGCCTGCCATCTCTCCCAACACGATCTAGCACTCGCCTGCTAGCCAGTGGCTAAATCAGCATTGTTTACTTGATCTCCAAAAACACATTACTATCTATCCATCCATCCATTTTCAGACGCCTATCTGGAGTCGGGTCACGAGGGCAGCAGCCTCAGACGAGAGACCCAAACTTCCCTCTCCCCAGCAACTTGGGCCAGCTCCTCCGGGGGAGTCCCAAGCTGTTAACTGGCCAGGTGAAAGACATAGTCCCTCCAACGTGTCCTGAGTCTTCCCTTGGGTCTTCTCCCAGTTGGACGTGCCCAGAAAACCTCACCAGGAAGGAGTGCAGGAGGCATCCTAATCAGATGCCCGAGCCACCTCCACTGGCTCCTCTTTATGTGGAGGAGCAGTGGGTCTACTTTGAGCCCCTCCCAGATGACTGAGCTTCTCACCCTATCTCTAATGGGGAGCCTAAACACTATGCGGAGAAAAGTCATTTTGGCTGCTTTTATCCGCGATTTCTGGCTCAGCCCTCTTTTTACCACAACAGATCAATACAACGTCCGCCACACTGCAGATGCTGCACCAATCCACCTATCGATCTCACGCTCCATCTTCCCCTCACTCGTGAATAAGACCCTGAGATACTTAAACTCCTCCAGTACGGGCTGGACCTCATCCCTGACCCGGAGAAACCATTCTACCCTTTTCCGACTCAAGACCATGGTCTCGGCTTTATAGGAGCTGATTTTCGTCTCAGCTGCTTCACACTCGGCTGCAAACCGCTCCAGCGAAAGCTGGAGATTGCGTTCTGACGCAGCCAAACTTAACTGAAAGAATTCATTCATGAAGAGAACTTGGTGCTCTTATGCTTACTGTCTTCCAGCACCAGAGGTGGTTAAGTCAAGTTTGGGCCTCAAGTCAATGTACAGCCACTTCTTTTTCTTATCCACATTATTTATGAAAAGCTGTAATAAAACTGTTGGTCCTCTTTATGTCTGAATTGCTTTTTATGTGTAATTGCATGAAAACAGGATATTTTAGAAGACTTTGTGAGCTTTGTGAGTGGGGTTCATAGGGTTAGGAGTTGGTCCTGTAACATGTGGGTTGCCAGTTCGTACCCCGGCTCTGTCTGTATCAGTCCTTGTTTCCTTTCAGGAATGTGATTGTGTTAAGGGGAAAAATCTGATGAGGGACGCTGGTGTGGGGGCCTAAGGCAGCCCCCCTGGAGCATTTTCCCATTGGAGTATTGGAGTATTTTAAGTGTGTTTCTTGGCTCGCTGGGACATGTTTTTCTTTTTTAATTGTCCCCACTATGTTCTTACTTTAAGGTATAAACCACATGCATTTCAAACACTTGAAAGGTCTTATAGGAAAATTTCACACATATGTAATGTGTAACTTGTAAATCGATGTGTATCTGTTTTTGTTATCTTTATGACATGGTGTCCTGTTGATGCTCTGTCTGCAGATGATTTTAGCACCTCTTGGACTATAGCAGCCAGCTCATTAAACATTCTCTCTCTTGCTTCCCTTTTTAGTCATAGAAGGTGGTGCATCCTCACCTCCCATCTGAGCCTTTGCTGCTTTTTGCTTTCAAGAGGGGGTTTCACTTTCAGTCGCCTCGCCATTCATTCTCTCCAATCGCTTAACTTGCACATCTTACTTTGTATAACTCTATGCCTCTTTCCTTACACACAGCTAATATTTGTCATTCTAGTATTTATAAAGAAAATGATATGCAAGCTAGTGACAATAAACAACAAGAACAAAGGATGGAATGCGATTTACCTCTATCTTTTCCATTTACACTGTGGAAGCCGCCAATTGCTGTCAATATCTCCATTCGCGCATGCGCAGCACCAACTTCCTTCTGGTTTCCTCAATCGACGCTGCCATTTTAAACGTCATCACGCATGCTCTTAGCGACTTGTACCCGTCCCTTCTATGATGTTGTTTCCTAGCAAATGGTCAGGGAACAATCCGGCAATCTTGTTTTATATTGATTTTCGGTCTTGGTGAAAATAAATAGCAACTTTTGAGCCTTGGACAGAGCCACCCCTCCATATATATGTGAAAGAAATTCTCATCACATTTGAATAGATCTCAGGGGTGCCCCAATTTGCCTTAAAATTCTGGAAATCCAATAAAAAGCCAAAAATAACATCCCTGTTCCTTTGCCAAGACACTCCACCCTCCTTGCCTGCTGGTGGGGGTCGCAGGAACTGATGGCCCCTGTGTTCAGCAGCCTCTTTTGATGGTGTAACTTATCACCATCGTTGCGTGAATGATTGACTCTAGTGCTATACGAGTGCAGGTCATAACCATTCAATAAATTGATTGTTTAGGTTTAAGATGAAGCTACAAATATCTGCAGAAATTAATCATTTTAGATACGTAAAATTAAATTAGTTCTTTATATGCAAAATGTCCATTTTGACTCAGATGATTAGAAAAATGGTCCACCATTACGGGGTTAAATGGCTTTCCAAAGTGGGAGTGGCTGGGGGCATTACACAATAGTGGTGCTGCTGTCAACTAAATTATCCCCAGTGTGAGAGAGTGTGTGACTAGTTGTTTGTCTTCATAATTCCCAGTGAGGTACTGGAGACCTGTCTAGGATGTCCCCCGCCTCTTGTCCGATGACTGTTGAAGATCGACAGCACCCCCTGCAACCCCAGTTAGGATAATTGAGTGGTACATTTTAAATTTAAAGATTCTTGAATCTTACAAAACCTGTTTGTCAGGATGTGGGGTGAGTCGACACCTTTCTGCTAATCATGTCACAAGCCTCTGCAGGTGGGCGGTTCCGGAGAGCGGCCAGCTGCGGGCCATTCCTAATCTACCGGTCCAGCGTTTATAAGAAGCTGGGAGATCACTTCACCTCGCCGGATGATTACTCACCTGAGGTAGCTCTCGCCAACTACAGTTACAGTGGCTAAAGGCTTAGTCCATGTTTTTGTGCTCTCGTGCTTTGTTGTTGGATAAACTTCACCCTGTTTTCTCCAGGATTCCTCGCCTCGGACCACCTCTGCAATAACCTGGACAACTCATTATCCTGATCTCCCTCCTCGCCTGGACCGACCCACTCTCCCACCGCTCACCTCCTTTGGATTACGGATACCCGGACGCTTCACCTTCCCTCGGACCTCGCATACCTCAGCCGCTGCTCACCCCAGCCCTGCCTGCTCCCCCCAAGCTCCTGACTTTGTCCTCCCGCAGTAAGAACCACGGAGACAGAGTTTGAGTGTTTCCCCTCTGCCAAACCCCTCACCATTGTGTATCCCCACAGACCCAGCCCGGAGCTGTTCTCAGCAACCACCGTCTGTCTGGAAGTGCACCCTCAGTTCTCCTTTAAAATAATTTTTTTTTATCCTCCTACCTACGTCTCAGTGCTTGATTCTGCATGTCTTGCGTCAGGAAACTCCCCTCAGTCATGACACTGTTTGACTATTACTTAACTTTATTTACAGTGCACTTTACACACAACTTGGTTGACCAAATTGTTACATGTACAAACTTAAAATTAAAGTATAGAGCAAAAGAAAATATGAATATAATAAATGGAATAAAATAATAATGAGAAGCATCACCTAAAAACAACAAAATAAAACAAATGTCCAAAGCTGCACCCTTTGTGGTTGTAGCTAAGAGTTAATTGGATGCCTATGCCTTTGGACGACTGATTAATGTTCCTTGGGAAAATTTTTCATCTGAAGCGTAACTCTTGTTAACGTGCAGCCTGAATGCTGACAAGGGCTAATCTTATGAGTCACCACATTCAGCTTCTGAGCAGCTCTGCCTCCCCCACAGCCACGAGTCCCAAACACGCTCTCAATCCATTCCAGAGTAAATCTGAAGTAGTTTCAGGGCTCCCGTGCCCACTGAGATACATTTAAATCAGGTATGTGACAGCTGTGTGTATCTGTATGCTATGAATATAAATGCTGTGAGCAAGGCTCCTGAAAAAAAATGGGTATAATAAAATTTAATGTGGAGAGGCTGGTTTTCTAAATGCTGCCAGAGCTGCAGCATCTAAGCCGTGTCTGCTTGTAGCTGAAAAGAAGAAGGTAAATATAAATTAATTGTAAGTGAACTCCCTCAGTGCTGTGTACTGTAGTGTTCATAGTTTGGTGAATATGCGATGTGAAGAGCTCAGGGCTTGAGAGACACACTGACAGTGAATCTCAGGAGCAAAGTTTTGTGTTGCAATGAGAGACAAAAAAATTAAAAACTCTTATTTTGTATTAGAACAGATTTATATTCAGACAAATAAAAATCAAACCAGCTTTTGTCAATAGACTGTGAATCCTTTACTGCACTGTTAGTCAGTTATGAAAAGAACAGGCATGCATTGTTAACAAAAATGTCTCAAACTGTGTTAACCACTTGCCTATGTAGCTGTGATTGTATAAAAATACATAAACTAAGGTACCCCTTGTAAAAATGTAGTGTGTTCCAGATGGACGATATATGAAAACGGTGAAGGATACAGTGGTTTTCTTTTTTAAAAAGTGTGTTTCACTCCCTGTTTTTTTTTTTTTTTTTAATGGACCAGAGTCAGAGTCTGTGCTTTAAATGCTCTAGTACGCAGTACCAGCACCGAAGATTTTACCTCTCAGCATACGGGGACGTCTTTCCGGCATTTGGTGCTCACTGGTGGTTTTACCGCCCATTTATAATTCATTTTTACTTTAGTGATAGAACAGAAGGTAAAGAATAACACAAAGTAACTCCAGCCCACTGCATTTCCTAAACAAACAAAATATAAACAGAACCAAGGTCAGTGATCATTCTTATGCATTAAAGCTAAAGACACTATGCTGAGAATCAGTACATTTTAACAAAAGTAACATGAGGTAGGATGCATATCACGAGTGAAAATGATTAGAACAACTAGTTGAATTACAATCCAAATGACACCCATCTTTTTATTAGAAGAACATTTGTAACTCAAGAAGTTGGAGGACTGAATATGATTTTGTAAAAAGAAAACCACGGAAGAAAAATTAAAAAGGAGGGGCCTGAACCTACAGACAGCAGCTCATAATAAAGTGCCTTTGAGAATCATTCAATCCCTCAATTTTGTTTAATTATAAAAAAGAAACATTATTACTTTTAGGGACGAGCGAGAACACCACTATCTATATCTGTACTCGGAGTGGGCGGGGCCTAAACATGAACTGGGCGTGGTTTAACTAGAAGTGGGTGGGGCTTCCATCAGTATGCTATTTTAAGTCTGAAATTGATATGGATTGATCAGAAGTTGCTTTATGTATGGTTTTTTTGAAAACTATTTACAGAGCTGCCTTAGAAATTTAAATTCAACGTTTGTGATCACAACAGTAAAGGAACTATTACAGAGCAGGTTTTTCAATAAACTGAGAACATGCATATTGTCCTGAAACTTGAATTGAATTGAATATTTAAGTGCATGAATGAATAAAAGTGAACTCACGCAGTAAGAAATATGAACTCAAACAAGATAGTTTTTTATTTTATTTTAAGATCAAACAGATTTTTTTCCTAACGTTCTTGGCATTTATTTCCCACACAAAGTTACACAAAATTAGGTGTGTGTGTGTGTGTGTGTGTGTGTGTGAGTGAGTGTGTGTGTGTGTGTGTGTGTGTGTGTGTGTGTGTGTGTGTGTGTGTGTGTGTGTGTGTGTGTGTGTGTGTGTGTGTGTCAGGGGCACAAATACATATTATCGGAGGGGTATGCAGATACATCCAGCTGCTTTTATTTGTGTGTTGTTGGTGTTTGTATTGAAACAAAACATATCTGCAGGGCTTTAGGTCTTGTGTGAAGAGAGGGGCGGGTGCTCTGTGTGACTGGCCAATCATAGAGTGTGAAGAAAGTCAGTTACCCAATGAGGATTTGACTTCAGCACAAATACATATATAGGGACCTTAAGTCACTTCTGCATCATAGGTCCCCGGAAGAACAAAAAAAAAAAAGAATGCAATCAATGGGGCTAAAAAGGCTATTTTTTAAATTCCGCTTGTTTTGTGCCATGGATTTAACATGATGTCCGTGAATTTTAAAGACGCATTTTGATACCAAAAATGTGCTTATTTTCGAATGGGGGGGAACAATATTTTAGGTTTTGTGTGAAAATAAGTCCAGAACTACAAATGCGCTTCACAAAAGTGATGTCATCGAACCAGACACGAAGAAAACTGAAAGAAAATGGCTGTGTGTTCAGCAAACTTCCCACAGGAGGAAAGTACCACCATAAATCTGGTCATTTATTTATTTGTTTATTTAATGAATTATTTCTTCATACATGCTATTTTTAAACAGTATTTTTTCACCATAGATTTATGATCAACATTATTTTACTATCTATATAACTTTTTATATTACAATTCTCATTTTAGCTCTTATTATTTTATATTTTAACCTTAATTTAACCTTTTTCGAGTGTTTCCTCTGTGGGTGCCCTCTGCCCCGGGGGCAGTGGCCGGCTGTGGCAGCCTGGGTGCTTTCCAGGTGTGTCTGGGTGGAGGTGGGGGTCTCCGCCCTCCCTGCGCTGGGAGGCGTTTCCTTATCTTAGTTGGTCAGGCTCATCTGAACTCAGTCCATTGTGTATTTCCATTGTGTGTGTGTGTGTGCGTGTGTGTGTGCCGGAGGATGAGTGTTGTGAAGGGGTTTTTATTGTCAGACTGTTTTTAAAATTCTGGCGATGGGAGGGAATGTGGGTATGAGGGGCCTTTTTAAGTTGTTAAGCAGTTTGAGTTGCAAGCTTTGTATGATTAAGTGCTATAAAAATAAACTTTTATTTTATTTTTGTATTTTATTTTATTTTATTTTTTATTTTGTAAGTAGCAGCTGCTTTGGGGAGAGAAGATTATGTGGTGCCGTCACATATGCGACGTTCCGATTTCTAGGTTGTAGTCGTGCTAATTACGACCTTTTACAAGTTAATAAATCTCAAAGTACGTGACACACGTGGTCGAAACACCCATCATTACTTTTCATTTAAATTGCAGTACAACATCGATCAACCCTGCGATCCAGGGCGCAAGGCAAAGCGGATTGGAAAATAGCGTTTTTAGCCCTGTTGCCTTTCAGTTTTTTTTTTTTTTTTTTTTGTTCTTTTGGGACCCATGATGCGGAAGTGACTTAGGCTCCCTATTCACAGGTTTTACTAGTTTAAGGCTCGTACTCATCCAAAATGCTTTGTCCATACCGGATACTCGGCTCATCTCTAATTACTTTAGTTACTTGAGAATCATGAGAAAATGGTTAAAATGCACGTAATAATTGGCTTCCAAACCAAAACCAACATGCTCTGAGCTTACAGCTGAGCCTTACCATGAGAGCTCCATTCTTACAACTGCAGTGTTGGGTGCAAAATAACAGGTACTGTAAAAACTCTAAGTGGAGAATGTATTTTGTTGTAAGGTGAAAGCATATTCTGTTTGAGTTTGTCAAAAAAGAAAAAAGATAAGAGAGTCAAAGACCCAGCGGTTCTCCAGCTTTGTATCTTCCTGTACACAAAGCTTCAAGGGTAAAGCATTTTCAGCCCAAACAACAACAAAAATGCTAAAAAGTAGAAGCATTATTAACTGTGAGCACAAACTGTGGGGAAATGGTGCACCGCTGTGACGAGTCTTCAACCTTTTGAATTACAGTGAACTTTTTCTGTAGCATCCTGGACAATATATACCATTGATATGTATTATTGCAACAACAAATTTACATTTGCATGACGGAAGTATATTTGTCGGCTTCTATAGAATTAAGAGCATTAAAACAAAAATAACATGTTAATTTTTATTCATAATCAGCTAAAACAATTTGGCTTAATGAGGAGTTAACCAAAGAATTCACGGGGCCATAATGAAAAATGGCTCAGTTTCACAACCCAAAGTAGGGTCCTGGCCTGGGATCCACAGGTCTACAGTAGGAGCTGTATGTGTACATGAAATCACATGATCCAAAACACTGTAGCATCAGCTTTACCACACCTGGAGTGGAAGCTGCTTTAAACCCCCAGTGTGTAAAAACATTCAACTCCTCAGTGCCATGCAGTTCAGAGTAGGTATCGCAGTTGCCCAATCGCATCAAAACATCACAGAACAGCTTTCAACCATCTGCAAGGTTTATTTAATGATTCTGCTGCTTCCTACAGGCAGTGTCTCTCTCTGGGATCAGAGACCCTCTGTCCATGTCCTGGGAATGTATGTAGAACAGGTCTGATCTGAACAGGTCTGAACAGC
The DNA here is from genome assembly GCF_043380555.1 of Nothobranchius furzeri. Classification (NCBI taxonomy): domain Eukaryota; kingdom Metazoa; phylum Chordata; class Actinopteri; order Cyprinodontiformes; family Nothobranchiidae; genus Nothobranchius; species Nothobranchius furzeri. The sequence continues at coordinate 43,427,321 of NC_091743.1, forward strand.
TGCTGTTTTCTTGCTCCAGTGCTGCCGCTTCTGCCGCATGAAACGCTTCTGCCGCATTGACCGCGTCTGCCACGCGGCCGTGCCGCCATAGTTGTAAATGAATTTCAGCTTTCAATCCAGCAATCTTATGTAGTTAGAACAGGGCAAGCAACCCAAGGTGAAGGAGCAATTTTCTCAAACCAGCAAGACTTCAACAAAGAGAACCTGCGCCAGCCCCGCACAGCAATAGAGGAAGAAGCAGAACCTTTACATCAGAGCGCAAACGTGAGACCTGGAGCATTATATCTTGCACGCCCCTAAACAGCTATGGTATTTCAAGATGGCTTATGGCTGTGGAGCACCGACCAGTTTGTGTATCAAAATGTAAAATGTCCAACTAATAGGCATTTCAAATAAACTTTGGTGAAAATTATGACTGAAAAAGGACAAGTTTTTGAACATCATACAGTAAAAATCTACACACTGTGTCTTTAAGGATGACTCCAGAGCTTGTTTTGTTAAACTGGTATGGACCCAGTACAAATTTGGTTATAAATTGGTCCATGGTCCATCCAGCTGTTAGCTTTGTGTGATAATGAGTAAAATTAAATCTCTTTGAGTTTCTTGCTGTGTACACATCGATTGAACAAATCAGTTTGTGTTTCATATTACATTTTGTCTCACCTCTCTTTTTCAGGCCAGTTTCTTGGGGTGATCTGATTTCCTACACTGTGAAAGTAACATACATTATTTTGCCCATTTGTCCCAGTTGAAAAATGTCACCTGATCCCAACAGTGTGTGTTGGGTGACATTATTAAAGTAATCCATCTCATCAGGACACGTCTACTTTACTCAAGAGAGGCTGAAGACTTTAAGGAGACAGTTAAGCGTTGGGTTTGGTTTTAAATGTAATGCCACTAAACGTATTTAATGTCGTCGTGATCAATCACACTGATCTTGTTGAAACCTGAGTGAGAGGACAAACTCGACCAAATATCAAATTATCTGGTTCATTTCAGTTCATTTTTTCTTACATATATCCAATGATGAGCAGATCAAATACAGAAAGCATAAAATTAAATCACAAAACAAACACAATTCAGACAAAAAAGGACAAATCTTTAAAAGTACCATTGCATATGCACTGAAGCACAAAATTTTTGTTCACCGATTTTTGGCCCAGGACACAAAAAGCTGGTTGCTCTTTCGCAGAGTTTCTGTCCTGTCCATGTATATGTGTAATGCACGCACTGGACAAAGTGTGTGGAGATTCTGCTGTTCTGCCGAAGAGAAAGGAGGATGGTAGAAGGAAACCAAAGCAATATGCCCACAGCACCTTTGGTATAAAGGTGGGGCTAGAGAGGAAAGTCACCTTAGGGTCCCCTAGAGAAAATTTGGTGCATGATGAGTGAACAGAGTGCATACATTTCACCCACACGTTTAGCTGACACAAGTGCTAACAACAGTGCCGTTTTTAACGTAGCCACCTTCAAATCCACCTGCTCCACTGGTTCAAAAGGGGAAGTCATTAGGGCCTCTAAGACCAACGGGATGTCCTAAGGCGGAACCAGATTTCCAGAGACAGGAACTTGCCTTCGCACTGCCTTCATAAATCAACTTCCCCTGAAATCCAACATGGCAAGCTAATATTTCACCCTTTATGTATCAGGTCCTGTAAGAAAATCAGTATGACCGCCACATCACTGAAAAGGGATTTCCTGTTTATCTTCACACCACTTTTTGAAAACAGACCACTTGCAGTCATACAGAGACCTAGTTGAGGGAGCCCTTGCTCCCTGAATGGTCTCAGTGGCCCTCTGTGGGAGCCCTACAGCCTGTAGTTTGGACTGCTCGTGGGCCAAGCCCAGAGGGACAATCTATCCAGATGTGGGAGGAAGACCTCCCCTTGTCCCTGAGACAGCAGATCTCTGCGTAGAGGCAGGGGCCACGGTTCTCGACAGAGGAGTTGTGTGCTCTCCGCCAGCTAGTGCTTCAATGGCCAATGAGGAGCGATGAGAATCATTAATAGATCTTTTTTCCTGACTCTGGTGAGCGTAGGTGAGGTGACAGCCACAGGGGAAAAGTGTAGAGCAGGTTCTGTGGTCATCTGCAGGCAAATGCATCTAGACCCAGAGGCGCGTCCTGGTCATGTAGGGAGAAAACATGGGGCACTTAGTGATCTCCCAAGAGGCAAAAAGGTCTACCGAGGCATGCCCGAAGGGCAGGCATATCATTCTGGCCCCCTCAGGGTGAAGTCTCCACTCCCTCAAGTTCTGTATCCCTGGTACATGAGTGGCTCTGTGAGACAAGAAGTGTGTTGCTCAACAGAATAAGCTAAGTTTTAACATAAGCACGTGCTGGGAACTCTCTCAGACAGTCCTGCCAATTTATGTATGTCACCACAGTGGTGTCCCTTCGTACCAGAACATGATGGTTTACTAGGAGAGAGTAAATGTCTCAACGTCATGTAAACTGCCAACAGCTCCAAATAATTTATGTGGAACCTGTACATGTGGGGGGGACCTGTTCACCGATCTGCCCTTGGAACCCCCCCCCCCCCCCCAACCTGACAGACAGACATCTGTCAGTTTCACTTTCCTGCGTACCGTGCCCATGGGCTTTCCCCATGACAGGTGATGTTCATCTCTCCAGGGGTAAAGTGCAGCTGTGGAGGTTGCTGTGACCCTGATGTTCTGGAAGCGGTGTCGGTCCCGTTTCTGTCTGGCCAGCCACCGCTGAACTCCCTTCACATGTAGGCGACCTAGGGGAACAGCCACCAGAGCTGAAGCCATTAGACACTGCAGTCGTTGGCAGAGTTTGGGTGACACCATGTTCCCCATGTGAAACTGAGCCAAGCAGCTCTTTATTGCGTTCACTCTCTCCACACTCAGTTTTACCATGGCCTGTGTGGAGTCCAGCAGCAGGCCTATAAAGTTGATGGTTTGGGAGGTAAGAAGGACACTCTTTTCTAAATGTATACTGAACCCCAGGCTCACCATGTGGTGAGTCAAAAAAGGCTGTGTGATCTGCAGCTTCTCTTCGAGAAGATGCTGCAATCAGCTAGTCGTCGATGTACATAGCAACTCTGATCCCCCACCCTCTCAGCGGTGTCACAGTTGCTTCTGTGCATTAAGACATTTTCTGTGAGGCGGATAAATCATGATGGGAAAATAAGCATGTTTCAGGTCAACTAACATGAACCAGTCTCCTGGGCGGAGAAAGCGCAGCAGGGATATGTGCATGTTTACGTTGTTGCATTCTGAACTTCTATTTTCGGAGATGTCTATTCAGACCCCTTAGATCCAGAACAGCTCACATCCCGCCGCCTTTCTTCATAACCAGAAAGTATCTTGACTAAAATCCACTTCTGCTGTGTTCTGGAGGGATCTCTCTCATTGCTCTTCTCTCTAGCAGTGAGGATATTTCCTCATGTAGAAAACGAATGGCTTCTCCCTTGGCTTGGGATCAAATCACACCAATAAAGTGAGGGGCAATCATTGCAAACTGCAGCCTGTATAATCTGATTATAGTTTTCAGAACCCATTCTGACTCTATGCATTCTTCCCAATCTTTCATTCTCAGTGACAATGGGCTGACAGTCTGTCGTATGTGGAATCTAGAGAAGCAGGGGTGGGAAGCAAGTAGGTCTGTACTGCGCATGCGTGGGGACTTAGTTCCGCTTCCGGTCGGCAACAAGATGGCGCCTGTGCTTGGCTTAGCCACAGTCACCGGCCACTTTTTCAAACTTTTCTCCACTAACCTCTTCTTTTCCACCTTGCTCCTGTCTGCGATCCTCTTCGGTATGTCCCTGCTACCATCTCCTATGATTGCCATACTCTTCTGTCCTTCCGTTCGTTCACGATCGCCCAAGACGCACCGTGGACATACCTCCCTGTTTGTTTACCTGAGTGGCACACTGACCCGGAGCCAAACGACGGTCCCGAGCTACGCGCATCTAGCGATGTTTGTCCGGCCCCGGGAAAACGTCGGAGGAAAAGAGATAAATGAGCAGGAATCCAGGTGAGAACAAGACTTCTCTTAAAGCGTGGTTTATCTAGTAAACATCGGCATGATCTTCTAGCGTCTCTTCCTTTGTTTGGTGACCTGAGCACCACTTACGCATTCCCTCCAGGCCGCGTTGCAGCGCGGTTCATCCGTCCAAGTTTTTTAAGGTCGGTTTATCCTCATTCCTCAGTGGTTTCTCCTCCTGTTCCCTCCATGAGTGGTTTTTATAAGCACCGTGGATCTAACCCTGCTAATTTACATCCACTAACTCCAGCTGTTTCTGTAGTTTCTGATTCCTCCACCTCACTCAGCATGGCTCTGTTAAATACCCGCTCTGTTAACAATAAGTCCTTCCTACTCAATGATCTAATTCTCTCTAGAATCCTGGATTTTCTGTTTCTGACTGAAGTTTGGCAGCAAACTTCTAATTATTCTGCTCTGATTGAACTCTGCCCGAGTGGTTATTCTTTTCTTAGCCAGCCTCGGGGTTCTGGTCATGGTGGAGGCCTAGCTGTTGTTTTCAGAGACCATCTTCCATGTAGCTCTACAGCCTCTGGTCACTTTGCTTCCTTTGAACTGCAGCTGATTAAAGTCGGGCGTAAGGACCCGTTCTACTGTGCTGTGGTCTATCGTCCACCTGGTCCAAACAGTTCTGTCCTTCAGGAGTTTAGTGACTTTCTATCCTCCACTGTGAAGCTGTCCAGACTGGTGATTGTTGGTGACTTTAACATCCACGTTGATGATCCCTCTGATCACTTTGCCATGAATTTCTCCAGCCTTATGGACACCTTCGGCTTTACCCAGCATGTTTCTGGCCCCACACACACCAGGGGGCACACTCTGGACCTTGTTTTTACCCTGAGTCTAAATGCTGGCAGCGTTTGTCCTGAGGACGTTTATATTTCAGATCACCATTGCATTTTCTTTAGCTTGTCAGTTTCTGCGTCCCCACCTCCTGCTCGCCGTATGGTCAGTTCTTGTTTTCTAAATGAGAGCACAGCTAGCAAATTTTCTGCTGCTTTTGATCCACCCTATTCTTCTGATAACGACCCAGATTCCTTAACTTCTCAGTTTAACGAGCACTGCCTCTCCATTCTGGACAACATCTGTCCTGTCAGAGCCAGATCAGTTCCTGCAGTGAACCCTACTCCTTGGTTTAATGACAGCCTTCGCAGCCTGAAGCGCTAATGCAGAAAAATTGAGCGTTTGTGGAAGAAAACCCATCTCCACGTCCATCTGCTGCACCTAAAGGATCTTCTGACATCCTTTAACTCTGCAGTCAGAGACGCCAGGGATTCCTATTTCTCCACCCTGGTGTCCCAGAGCAAAGGGAACCCCAAGGTGCTGTTTAACGCCATCAGCAGCATCGTCTCTCCTGCCTCTCCTACAGCCTCCACCCACTCTGTTACAGACTGTGAGAACTTTCTGTCTTTCTTTGTGGACAAAGTCAATAAGGTTAGATCTAGCATCTCTCCTTCAGCCTTATCGCTGCCTCTCCCGACTCCAACCAGGCCCATCATCCTAGCTAGCTTTGCTCCTGTTTCTTTGCCTGAGTTAACCAAACTAGTTAACTCTATGACGACCTCTGCATGCCCCCTCGACATCTTACCCTCATCTTTGTTTAAAAGTGCTTTTCAGTCCATCGGTCCCAGCGTGCTCTCTATAATTAATGCTTCTCTGGTCTCTGGTCAGGTCCCTGCTTACTTTAAAAATGCTGTAATCCACCCACTTCTTAAAAAAACGAGTCTCGACCCCTCTCTCCATAGCAGCTTCAGACCCATCTCTAAACTTCCGTTCATCTCCAATATCTTGGAAAAGGTTGTGGCTAAACAACTCACAGCTGCTCTTGATGAACATAACATCTATGATAGCTTCCAGTGAGGTTTTCGTAGAGCTCATTCTGAAACAGCTCTTCTTAGGGTCTCTAATGATCATCTGACTCACAGTGACACAGGGGACTGTTCTGTTCTGGTCCTGCTGGACCTGACTGCAGCCTTTGACACTGTTGACCATCACCTGCTAATGGAGAGGCTGAGAGACTGGGTAGGCCTATCAGGATCTTCCCTGGAGTGGTTCTCCTCTTATCTCTCTGAGCGCTCCTTTTTTGTGGCCGTCTCCAAGTTTAGGTCCTCTACCACCTCTCTTACCCATGGTGTCCCACAAAGTTCTGTGCTGGGGCCTCTGCTCTTCCTCCTCTATCTGCTTCCTCTTCAGCACATCCTGAGCTCCTTCAAAGGAATCTCCTACCATCTTTATGCAGATGACATCCAACTGTACATCTTCTTTAAGCCCCATGAGATGTCTAAGCTGCAGCTGTTACACGTCTGCTTAGACTCTATCAAAACCTGGATGGCTGGGAGCTTTCTTCAGCTGAATGAAGATAAGACTAAGATGCTTATCTGTGCCCCAGACAAGCTGGTTCCCAAAGTCAAAGACTCTCTTGGTCAGCTTGCTTCTCACACCAAACCTTCTGTCAGGAATCTTGGCGTAACCTTTGACCCAGCTCTCATCCTTGATTCTCATGTCAGTTCTCTTGTTCGCTCTTCCTTCTTCCATCTCAAGCTGAGTCCCATTCTGTCCCACGCTGAACTTGAGACAGTTCTCCACACCTTCATCTCCTCACACTTAGACTACTGTAACTCTCTTTTCACGTGTCTGAGCAGAACCTCCCTGAACCGTCTACAGGTGGTTCAGAACGCCTGTGCTCGTCTTCTGACCAAGTTCTCCAAACACACCCACATCACCCCGCTTCTCCTCCAGCTTCACTGGCTGCCAGTCAACTTCAGGGTTCATTTCAAGATCCTGGTTCTGGTCTATAGGGCCTTACATGGACAAGCACCATCTTACATTGGTGATCTTCTTAGTCCCTACACCCCCAGCAGGTCACTGAGGTCCAGCGACCAAAGCCTAATGGTTTACACCAGGCTAAAGACCAAAGGTGACAGATCATTTGCTGCTGTGGCCCCCAGACTCTGGGACTCTCTCCCTCTGAGCCTGAGATCAGTGGACTCAGTGGTCTCATTTAAAAAGCAGCTGAAGACTCACTTGTTCAAGCTGGCTTTTGTATGACCTTCTTCACGTCTCTCTCTTTATTCTGCTCTCCACACCTATTCCACCTTCCTCAGGATCCACTGATTCCCCTCTTTCCTATTCACTCTCTCTCTTTCTTAACATTTTTTAATCACAATTGTCTATTTTTGCTCATTTTAAATATATTTTTAAACATTTTCTAAATTATTTTTTATATTTTTACATTTTTTGTTTTTGTGAAGCGCCTCGAGATCTTTATCATGAGAGGAGCTATAGAAATGATATTTTCTTCTCCTTCTTCTACCTGAGGCAGATGCATTTAAACATGGAGTGTACTTATTTCGTGTGAGAAATTTGTAGTCTCAGCAAACTGCTGGATGCAACACCGAACGGTTTTTGTGAGACATGTCACTGGGCCATCTAGGTTAACTACGGGAATAACACACAGTCTCTTTGGGGTGCATGTATCGGATTACAACATCAGCTTTCTGAGATGCCGCAGGAGTCAACTGCTGTTTCTCCAACTTCGGGATCTTGAAGATGGGGGGCAGACAAACTGCAGCTTGGGCAAATGTTTGGTGTTGAAGAGGAGAGGCTATGTGGTGCACCGGTGCTTGCCTGGGGAGGCATAACTTCAGAGCATTTCTTTTCTTCATATCCCTTCTGCATCATGGAAACGGCAGTACCAAACAGCCCTTGTGGGCCGATAGGGGTGTCCAGAATATCTTCCTTCTCTTTGGTAGAGAGGGTGGTGAGATTCAGCCACCTCGCTGTCTCCTGCAGGACCATTAGACCCATTGCTCTGCCCAGCACTTGGAGTGCTGGCGAAGGCAGTGGTCAGTAATGATGCACACCTCCTCACACACCATTGCCTCTGGCGATGCAGTCAACTCCTCCTCAAGTTCAGCCTGATACACCATCAGCAGGGATGACGCTTTCAAAGCCCGAACTGAGAGTGCGGCAGCTTTGTAGGATTTCTCTGTCAAGGCAGATTGGAAACAATTCGCTCTGGATGGAAGGACGGGGCTTCATGCGGCCACAGAGCTCTTCGGGTGCAGGTGTGCTGCCATCTCTGGTTCTACAGGGGGTATCTGACAGAAACTGTGGTTCTCCATTCCCTCAGAGACCATTGCAGAGCTCCCTGCCATCGGGTGCCCTTCCCTGTAGGGTTTTTCCCACCAGGAGACGCAAAACACCTCCAGTAACTCTGGGAATAACGGGAAGTAGTTTCCAGATGCGCTTCACCTTTGGCAGTTTCCTCCCATCATAGCGGGAGCATGCCAATTCCACTTGGACCTCAATCCACTGCATGGTAAGCTTCTCTGCAGCACTTTTGCACATGTCCTGCAGATCCAGATCCAGGCAGGTGATGACAACTATCCTTTGCTGACGCAGCCATTGCTCAGGAAATGAGGTTTTGTGACCCAGCCTGAGGAGGTCAAAATGAAACTTTCCTCATCGTCTTCATTGGTGATGAGGAGCTCCAACGCTGCATCAGAGTCACTGCCATCCTCTGCTCCACAGAACTCCATTAGGCTGTCTGCAAAATGGCGGTTCAGCAGTTCCGGTGGGGATGAGTTCACAAGTTCCAGAGTTTTGCCCCGCTTGGTCCAGGTTGAGGTTCAGGGCAAGCAAGGCAGCTTGGTTCTCTGCATGCTGTTCCGGAGCCATGGAGGCCAATAACAGGCTTGACAGAGTAACATGACGAGCCAGACGGCAATGGAGCACATTGGGGAGAACTGGCTACAGTGAGCAAATTCTTCTAGAGATTCAAGGGCCGTTTGGGCATGTTTGGGAATGAGACACATCACACACCTTTGGTGAGTATCCCAGCTCGAAATTTTATTGACACAAGGGCTTGCAGGCTTTTTGGTTGCCTTAGCAGCACTGCTCATGGTATCTGTGGCTCTAGTGGCCGTTAGCTGTGCAGCTTATGAGACCGTTTAGACAGCTAACACTAGTTAGGAGGGGAAAACATTGCGGCTCTGCCCAGTGTAGCTGGTCTGACGGTGATATTTAAGTGGTTTCGCTACCCTTTGACTAAAGCTTAATTTATACTTTGTCAGCTCCATGAGGGAAAGACACACACACGGAGAGGTTTTGCCTTCGAGCTTCTCTGTCTGCTGGAGAGTGTTGAAAAGCTATTCCCCGCCAGGACCACAGAGGGCGTAGCATTGTTCTGTGGTATCCTGTCATGTGTCCAGTCCAAGATAGTGCATTTACTGTTGCATTTGTATTGGGTTTTTTGCATTTCAGTTTCTTTTTAACACAGACAAATTTGTCCCTCATTCTCCTTCCCTTTTTCATGTGCTAGCCACTAGTGATGTGTCAGACGCGAACGAACCGGCTCTTTGAGGTGAACGATGGTAGCCGGCTCGTCATTGGGAGCCGTCCCCTCCCCTCACCCCACCCCTCTTGCTTTGGTGAAAGCTACAGGCTACAGACTGGTCAACATGCGTAACTGCGTGTCCAGACTGTCCACACACAGAGCAGTAGGGGCAGGGAAGAGAGAAGATCAGGCTCAGACGCACAGCAGAGCACATGCGGGTGGAGGGAGATGAGAGGGAATGAGGAGGAGGAAAAAGGCGAGCGAGAGGGAGGAGAGTGCAACGAAGATGGTGAGAAAAAGAGTGACAGCAGTCGGAAAGTGGAGATTTCTTAAAGTGTTCAGTTATAAAATCCATAGAAATGATAAATATTTGATATATAGCATTATTTTACATTAGTAAATCATTTTACATATAGTTTTGCATTATTTTGGTTATAAATGTACTCTATGCAACGCAAATTTTGAGGAGCCACTTGGGAGCCGAAAGAGCCGGCTCTTTTTGGTGAGTGAGCCAAAAGAACCGGCTCTCTAAAAAGAGCTGGAATTCCCATCACTACTAGCCACCTCTAAATCCACGTTTCCCGTCATTTCTGTCCACAAATAAAATGCTTGCTGCACATCTTTTCATCCCTCTACTCACGGGCGAATAAAACATTCATATTTTTAGAGCTTTTCCACAAGGGATTCTTCAAGCTGCTCCGCTAGATATCTTCGGCTTATTTATGTTTTGAGGGCGCAATGCGGTGCTGCTGATGACAGTGGTGTCCTGACCAATCACAAGCTTGCGATCTCAGTTTTGTCAGACGGATGTTTAGAAAGGAGAGCTCGATTCCATCCATCCTTGCAAGCCTGCTGGAGGGCCCTTGAAAGGACGGGTAACGACATTGCATTCATCTGTCCCAACGCAGATGGAAATGTATAAATTAGGCTTGATGCTACTTGGGAAGAAGCATATTGCTACTCCTTAAAGTTTGCAACTCACACTGCTGCTTGGAGACAGGTTAGTGTGAGACTTTCCCTTGTGTTAAACCATAAGTCCAGAACCAGCACCCTGTAGTAGTTTGCACACCTTCTTTGGACGATTTAGCTACGTCAAGTCCAACAGTCAGTACTCAAGAGGATTTGGGAACTTCTGTTTGTAGCAAGAAGAGGTTTTAGACTGAAATGTTCCGCCTACTGCACACTGGAAGCAAAAGTGGCGCGGTACGGCAGTAGAATGGTTTACTCTTGACAATGACAGAACTCAAGTGCACACCGGGAGAATCTCAGCAGTGAAGCGGCTTCTCTGCCTGACCTCCTGGCTGACGTCACCCCTCCTCTGTGTGTGAATCTTGACAGCTCCAAGGTCAAACAGAACTAGCTTGCTTCTTTCAGAACTGGTAAGTTGATAAAACAGTCATAATTATAAATACTTTTTTAAAGAGGTCAAGTAGCTAGTTTTAAGCTTTGTGTGGGTTAGGCTAGACAGGTTGGAAATTGATTATACAATCAAACTCATGAGTGGGCCACGGTAGCTGAAATACTTTCTCTGAACTGCATGGCGCTGAAGAGTCGCATTTTTTCATCATGATTTGAATGGATTTCACACATGGGGCCTTTAATGTTCTTGCAATTCTTGCTAATGTTAAGAACATTGAATTGCCTCTGGGTATGAAATGTGCTATATAAATAAAAATGCCTTGCCTAACGAGACAGCCCTGAAACTATGGATTCTGGAAGTTACTGAAACAATTGAGAATAAAACTGCTGAAATCACTTTATGTGAGATGGATTTAGTACAAAGACCTTCATGAGCATGTTCCGTATCAACCATAGAACCAATATTTTTTTTTCAAATTGTCCTAATATGTCCCTTTAATTGTTAAGTGGAGCTTTTGATTGAGTCAATGTGCTGCAAGTTTTCTCTTGAAAAGTAAAATCATGTTTGTTTAAATGAAGGGAGCAAAAATAATTGTGGATTCTCTTTGCTAGTAGCACTCATAACTACATCAAATGATTCACAGCCAACCCATGTGATAGAATTTTTCTAGGACTAGTTGTTAAAGATCCCTTTCAGCACAATAACTGGATGAAAACTTGGTTGAGTGAGCTTTGCCATAGATTTCGTGGTGAAACCGGCGTGACACATCTTAAGTTGTGTGCCCCGACCTCATTGGGTGTTTCGGCCACTTACACAATAAACCCTCTGCCGGGATTGGCCCACCCCTGGTTAATCAGACCAGGGTGTGTGTCACTCAGAAGCACCACTTCATCATTTGGCAGCCCAAATTGCATCCCTTTGTTTCAGCCACAGCCAGTGACTGCTCTGTTCCGCTGCAGTGGCAAGCTCTTTGATTGCCCTCCTTTGAGCCTGACCTCTGATTCCTACTTCCTTCAAAAGCCTTATTATGGAACTGGCTACAAAACCTCTGCATCCCACTTCCACTGGCCACACCTTCACCCCCCTCACCCCCACCCCCCACCCCCCGCTCCCGCTGCTGGGCTTGCATACAGCAGCCGCTTCCGTTCGAATGCTTCATCAACGGGTTCCTCCCAAAGGACTGTCAGCTCGACAATTAAGACACGCCGGCAGGACCTTGACCAAAGGACAAGGTCTGGGCTCAGGTTGGTTGCAGCAGTTTCGGGTGGGAAGGTGAGCCTCTGTTTGAGGTCTACATGCAAATCCCAGTCTTGTGCTGCATCCAATGGACCAGAGTCGGTGAATGATGGCTTTGTCCGCTGTTTCTCCCCTTCCTGCATGAAGATTTTTCGTGGGATGGCATTCTGGCCATTTGGAGGCATAGCGTTGATGGTTACCCTCTTGTTGTCAAGTTCGGCAGCCAAGCACTTTAGTACTTGGTTGTGGTGCTAGGTGTATCTCCTTTGAGTTAGGCTGATCTTGCAACCCACTAAGATGTGTTTGAGGGTTGCTGGGCCGGCATACAGGGCACAGGCTGGATCTTCTCCATACCAACGGTGTAGATTGGTTGGGCTCTGCAGGACATCGTATGTGGCTCTGATGATAAAACTGTCTATTTGCCTCCATGCTCCACATCTCGCTCCAGGTGATTTTCCTCCTCTCTATGCTTTCCCACTTCATCCAGCGGCCTTGCTGGGCTTGGGAGAGCCCTTGCACATCTGGTTGCTTCCTCCTGGCGGCGTACCTCCTCCACCACCATGTGCCGTCATTCGGTTGGAGTAGGTAGGTATCATGATCGGCATTCAGTGGTGATTGGCAGAAAAAAACCTGATTGAAGCATGCTTAATGAATGCCTCATCAATCATATTACAGTTTAAACTTTAGGAAGTTATTGTGAAGCTTTTATCAAAAGACACTATCAGAGGTCCAATTTCCTACAGTTAATGTCAAAGTCCTGTTCATCAAAGCTCTCACCATCTGCATCTTCATTACAGTCATTACTGTCCTTTTATAAGCTGTAGCTATAACAGCAGCGGTAATTGATACATCCAGAGGAACCTACCAAGCACTGACAGGTGAGATTGGCTCTATTCTGATGTTCCTTATTGTGATGTCAAGGTGCATTTGGAAGCATATGATTCCTGACACATTCTCACGGAAAATGTAGGATTTTTATTTTTGAGTTAGGAGTGTTGATAGGGGCACTGGAGACGATGGCAACAAATAAGGGTGCAAAAATAGAGACTTGCTCAGTATACCCCTTTTCGTTTTTGAGACTTTTTTTTCTAAACAATACTAATAGTTTTCACAGAACTTCTTTGTCAGCTTACTTTTAGTCTGCGTTCATGACTGTCTCATTATGTTTGACACCTGGGATTTAAACGCACTCTTCTGAGGCAACCTTAATGGACCAATAATGGTTACCACTGTGATCTTAGTAGACTACAGTCAGCAGCTTTAATAATTTCATACACATTTTTTTCTTTTTACATTTGTCATAGTTATACATCAAATTGTGGACATTTTATCTCAGATTATTACAAAGAGGATGTTGGAGTTGCAGGCAGTTGCCTCTAAAATGTATTCAGAAACTTACAAGTATTCATAATACTTATAAGTACTTTAACTACTTTAATTCTCCTCAACTAAAGAAAGGTAAAATGTCACGCTACAGTTTTAGTCAAGCACTGATATACATTGCGTAATAAATTATTCAGATTGTCGGAAATCTTCCAGCTGATTCGCTCCTCATGAAGACACCTTGTTGTTTTTAAACAGCTGGCTTTATTTTGCCTCAGTGATTTGTTACAACTCAAATACTAAAATACCGGGGTACTTTTAAATAGTTTTGTTACGCTTCATTGTGTCACACACAGCAAGACCACCTAGCCCCCCCCCCCCCCCCCCCCCCCCCCTTCACTTTATACAATTCAAAAGTATTTCCAATTAGATTTTAAATGCCATCACAACTCTTGTCTCCCCAGGCATGACGTGAATAGAAGTCTCCCAGGGTTGCACTTATATCTCATTACTGACAGCGACAGTCGCCAGGGACTCCAGTCTGACTATCTGTACACTTAAGCAATTGGCTTCTATCTTACTGACTTACAGAAATAGATTGGGTTTGGGCTCCCCGAGCACCACTTTATTGTCAAATACAAAATGCACTGGCCAGACATTATGTAGAAACATTTAATCTTTTCATCGGCTGATGATATTTTTGTGTAAGTGAGATTGCTTTGATTTCCCTTTTTCACTTGATTTCTTGGTTGGTTTATTACAATGATCAGATGCAGCATCGATAGCACCAGATGGTTGTGTAATTTGGATAATATGACCACAGCTATCAATAAAGAGTAAGAGACAACAAGGGGTTTGGACCCAATGATCTGAATTAAGCTCAGATTTTCCAACTGGAGCTTATCATTTATCTGATGATAATTGAAAAGGGCTTTCAGCGTTCTTTAATGGGCTAGATTATTTAAAGTGTGTTCACAAAAATCTCAGTTTTCCTTTCTTATCAGTGATCATCAACTACTAAATAATAAATTGTTGGTCCTGTTTCAGCATAATTTTTACTACTACATTTTTATATAACTAATGCACACCTAGCCCAAATGCATTGTTGTGGCTTGTGACTTATTTAAATGGAACATAATTTGTCATGCATTAAAGTAATAGGTTTTATTTTTGGAGCCAAACAGGTGTAGATAGCTTTATGTTTGGAGAAACAGACTTATTTTGAACTGTGCCAACTTTGAGCATGTAAAATTTTGTGCTTGTGCATGTGTTGTGCACAGGCGAGCCAGTGATGCAATCCCAGAAAGTTGAAACATTTCAACTTCTCATCGCTGTCACTCAGACAAAGACTAATCAGCAACAGTTTCATTGACTGACCAATGAGCGGACAGGATGCTTCTCAGTACATCTCTGGGCAAACATGAAAGAAAAGTGAATACTTGCTGTGTCAGATTTCCCAGAGCTTTACACATTTTCTACAAAAAAATATAGAGATCTTCACAAAAAGGCTGTGGCATGAGAAATTGTCAGTGACTTGGTTGTTGGTGTGGTCTCATGTTCACCATTCCTTTTTCTGTTTGTAAAATGGTATGATTCCATTCACGTATTTTTCTTTTTTTTTATATATAGTTAAGTCAGAAGTAAGACTTCACTTAACTCTAGCAAAACCTTGTGAGACTTCATATCTACTGCTTTTCTACTCTGAACTAACCCAAAATTCCCTCCTATCTGACAGCCAATCAAAACAACAGAAGATTCGATATTCGCCATGGAACAGAGCGTGTCGCTAACTTTTACTGCTGGCTGCTGCCGCATGTCACCTCCCACGTATCAGATTATCAAAGCGATAGCAAAACATTTTGATGATCACAGTCATTGGTTGCCTCCCATGTATGGAGCTCATAAGTCGGTTGTAGAGACTTGGGCTATCACTGCCTGAGGAACCTGCATCAGAGCCAGGGACCTGATAAGGCTCGGTAAACATGTCTGGTTCTGTTTTGGGGACTATAGAACCATTAGAGAAGATGGTGCAAAGAACGATTTTTCATCAAATCAAAAAGATTATGGACAACCTTGTCCATCCTCTAAATGACACAGTCATGCAACAGCAGAGCATCTTCAGTCAGAGGCTCTTTCAGACCTTTTGGAATACAGACTGCTATAGGAGGTCCTTCCTGCCCACAGCCCTCAGCATCTTTACCTTCTCATACTGTCAGTGGCCGAGTGGTATGAGTGTCTTCCACCGAACTGATAGATCAGGGTTCAAATCCCGGTCGGGTCATAACCAAGACTTTAACAATGAGACCCAATGCCTCCCTACTTGACGCTCAGCATTAAGGGGTTGGATTGAAGGGTTAAACCGCCAAATTGTTCCTGAGCGCAGCCACAGCTGCAGCTCACCACTCCCCATGAGGATGGGTCAAATGTGGAGATGAATTTCACCAGTGTGTGATGACTAATAGGACTTAAACTTTAACCACACTTTGAAGATTATGAACCGATATGAGATAATTATTATTGCTATTATTTACTGATTTTATTATTGCTTTTAAATGCAATAAAACATGAGTAACAACAACACCTAATTTCCCTCTGGGATTATTAAACTATTTTTGAATTTGATAATATACTAGGGATGCACCGATGGATTGGCATTTGATCCCAATCGGCCGATAGTGCCCCTATCAGTTTTGATCGGAGTTTTCCAAATAGATCAAAGCAGACCGATCAGGTAGGGTTGTCACGGTAACCGGTGTAGCGGTAAACCCCGGTAAAAAAGTTGACAATAATAATAACCGTCTTGTTTAAAAAAAAACTAGATTATCTCGGTGGGTTTACCGTGGCTGCGGTGTAGGCGCGGTGACCCTTACCAGCCACCGTATCATCTGCTGAAGTTGCCGGCGGCACATGCGCACTTTGTTGTTTACAACCAAAACTTTCTTGAAGCTAAAGCTGAAATAATGGCCAAAGGAGGAGACGGCAGTGCCCAGGACATTTTTTATCCCTCAAAGAAGACAAAGTGGGAAGTACGGGCATCTTTTGGATATTTGAAGAATGCCAAGGGACAGTTAGAAGACGGCTATCCTGTTTGCAGCATGTGCAGAAAAAGTGTCTGTGAAAGGTAGCAACGCTTCAAATCTCATGACACATCTGCGTGACCATCACCCACATCTCTACAGTCAACGCAAGGCAAGCTAACGTTAGCGTTTTAGCTAAAATGCGTGATCCGAAGATTTGGGTTCAGGGAGAATGCAACGAGTCGCTATATAAAGCAGCCGCAGCGCCGCTACCTGCATATAAACAGTGTCGCAGACACCCCCATGTTGAAATGACGCTATGCATTACGGGGCCCCCAGGGGCAGATAAGAGTTGGTCTCTCTCCGAGAATAATTATGAATTTAACAATTATTACTGCCTGATGACATTTTCCCTTAATCTGTAGAGCTCACTGGAAGGACACAAACCGAGGACAATATTTTCCTGGTATAGGGTTTATTACTCAAGTAAGGGTTAAAAAGTATCTGATTAGAAGGCTACTTGAGTACTGAGTATCATCTGATCTAATATTTTTAAAATGATGACATCAAACAGACATAAAATAAGAAGTTATGGGCAAATATTGGTATTTTAAAGACTAAAGGGAAAAATGTAAACAAATAAACAACATAATTACAAAATAACACATTTTAGGCAAAATTTAGACAAACTGAGGACAATATTTCCTGACATACAGGGTTTATTTAATTGTGTGAAAATGTAGCACGTTTAAAAAAAAATACCGCGATAATACCGAAAACCGTGGTAATTTTGGTCACAATAAACGTGAGGTTAAATTTTCACACCGTGACAACCCTAATAGAGCTCCGGACCCCACGTGACTCTCAGTTAGTAGACGCCATTTTGGCAGGTAAAAAAAGGTAAACAAACACATGAACGTGAACGGGATCGGCTTGGATTTTACTTCTTCGAAGTTTACTTCACACTTTAAAACCGAAGAAATGGTTTTATATAGTCAGAAATTAAATAGACTAAACAACTCCGACCCTTACCGTGTCCCTGGGATATTTTTTTAAAACGCCAGAAGCTGTCGGAGCGGACTTCTTACCGGACCTGGCCGGGGAATCCCAAGGGGAGGAGCTGGCTCAGGCGGCTGGGGAGAGGGAAGTCTGGGCCTCTCGACGCTACTGCCCCCGCAACCCGACTCTGGATAAGCGGATGAAAATGGATGGATGGATGGACAAATAACAGATTTACATGTAAGTAGTTTAAATAGAGTGCTGTGCTGTTTGAATGTATAAACTGAACGCCAAGAGAAATCACTAGTTTGATTTTTTTTTTCCGTGAATAAAATAAATATGTCAGGCAGGAGCGTCTCAGGATCTGTCTGAGATCTGTCTCGGTGAGACAGATAATAGCAATCCAAAGTGCTTTTTATGTGTGATCTGACACTTGATCAACCATTGCTTAAAAATTAAATACAGCTTAGACGGTTAATTGCTGTGATCATAAAACACGTAAATGGCAGCACGCAGAAATCACGAGGCAACACTTGTTTACTTGCTGCTATGAGTAATAAGACAGAAAAAGCCACGCCAAAATAAGTTTAGGAAGCCCACTAAGAATCGTAATAAAAGCATTTAAAATGAATACCATACACAGTTGAGGAAACATTGGTTTAAGTACCTGATATGAAGTGGTCGCTGCATAAGTGAAATCCTTTACTCTCGGGATCCCACAGCTTCATTTTAAGCCCGGTCACTAGCGCGTTTTATTACAATTATCCAACGTTTGTGGCGCTCCGGATCTTGGGTAATCCTGTAGAAGGATCTTCCCTTGACTTGTCCCCATCTGTTCTGGCATCCTGGGGCACAACAGGACTCGACCATATTTCCCGTGTGAGATTTATGACAACAAATTGTTTAGCTGCGGGCTTCTGCCTGCCATAATGGTGCCGTTTCGATTTGAACTGTTGCATGCTGAGAGAAGTGACGTCAACTCCCAGAGCTCTATACAGACCATTTTAGATTAGGTTACATTTCCTTTATTCCCAGATTATGTAGTTTGTAGCACTCATTAT
The DNA here is from genome assembly GCF_043380555.1 of Nothobranchius furzeri. Taxonomy (NCBI): domain Eukaryota; kingdom Metazoa; phylum Chordata; class Actinopteri; order Cyprinodontiformes; family Nothobranchiidae; genus Nothobranchius; species Nothobranchius furzeri. Next base: position 43,445,661 of record NC_091743.1, read on the forward strand.
AATGTTGTAGAAAATTTCTGGCCACTCCACGTGATCGGTATCGGTGATCGGTATCGGTGATCAGCATTCTTTGATATCGGTACCGGTGATCGGCAGCAAAAACCCTGATCGGTGCATCCCTATAATTTACTATTTTTCTCTGTTTCACCATCGTAATACCTTTAGCAGTTAGACCAGTCAAAGGGCTTTTTCACACCTGGTGTAGTTTTTGCAAAGGGTTTTTCAGAAATTTCCTGCTTGCATCTACAGTATATGTTTGAATTGTCGTAAACTGTCACACAAGTTATTGCTGGAACAGACAAGTGGGCACATGATTGCATATGGAGTGATTTATGTGTGCTTTGGAATTCAAACAAAGAACTGGATATAAAAGCTAAAACATTATTACATTAATATGCTAATAACAGTGAAGTTGGAGGAAAGTGGTGTTAAGAATATGTGACAATCATGGCAACTTAAGTCTTCGTCTTCGTCTTCCTCCGCTTATCCGGGTCCGGGTCGCGGGGGCAGCATCCCAATTAGGGAGCTCCAGGCCGTCCTCTCCCCGGCCTTGTCCACCAGCTCCTCCGGCAGGACCCCACGGCGTTCCCGGACCAGATTGGAGATGTAACCTCTCCAACGTGTCCTGGGTCGACCCGGGGGCCTTCTGCCGGCAGGACATGCCCGAAACACCTCCCCGGGGAGGCATCCAGGAGGCATCCTGACCAGATGCCCAAACCACCTCAACTGGCTCCTTTCGATCCGGAGGAGCAGCGGTTCTACTCCGAGTCCCTCCCGAATGTCCGAGCTCCTCACCCTATCTCTAAGGCTGAGCCCGGCCACCCTACGGAGGAAACTCATTTCGGCCGCTTGTATCCGCGATCTCGTTCTTTCGGTCATTACCCAAAGCTCATGACCATAGGTGAGGATTGGGACATAGATCGACCGTTAAATCGAGAGCCTGGCTTTCTGGCTCAGCTCCCTCTTCCCCACGACAGATCGGCTCAGCGTCCGCATCACTGCAGACGCCGAACCAATCCGCCTGTCGATCTCCCGATCCCTCCTACCCTCACTCGTGAACAAGACCCCGAGATACTTAAACTCCTCCACTTGAGGTAGGACCTCTCCCCCGACCCGGAGGTGGCAAGCCACCCTTTTCCGGTCGAGAACCATGGTCTCAGATTTGGAGCTGCTGATCCTCATCCCAGCCGCTTCACATTCGGCCGCGAACCTACCCAGCAAGAGCTGAAGGTCAGAGCTGGATGAAGCTAGGAGGACCACATCATCCGCAAAAAGCAGAGACGAGATTCTCCTGCCACCAAACTCGACACACTCCACACCACGGCTGCGTCTAGAAATTCTGTCCATAAAAGTGATGAACAGAACCGGTGACAAAAGGGCAGCCCTGGCGGAGTCCAACCCTCACTGGGAACAGGTCCGACTTACTACCGGCTATGCGGACCAAACTCATGCTCCTCTGGTAAAGGGACTGAATGGCCCTTAACAGAAAGCCACCCACCCCATACTCCTGGAGCGTCCCCCACAGGGTGTCCCTGGGGACACGGTCATAAGCCTTCTCCAAATCCACAAAGCACATGTGGATTGGTTGGGCAAACTCCCATGCCCCCTCCATCACCCTTGCAAGGGTATAGAGCTGGTCCACAGTTCCACGGCCAGGACGAAAACCACATTGCTCCTCCTCTATCTGAGATTCAACTATCGATCGGACCCTCCTCTCCAGTACCTTGGCGTAGACCTTTCCAAGGAGGCTGAGGAGTGTGATCCCCCTATAGTTGGAACACACCCTCAGGTCACCCTTCTTAAAGATGGGGACCACCACCCCGGTCTGCCACTCCCTAGGAACTGCCCCCGATGACCACGCAATGTTGTAGAGACGTGTCAACCATGACAGCCCTACAACATCCATAGCCTTGAGATACCCAGGACAAACCTCATCCGCCCCCGGGGCTCCGCCGCTGTGTAGTTGTTTGACTACCTCAGCAACTTCTGCCCCCAAGATCGGACAGTCCATCCCCAGGCCTCCCAGCTCTGGTTCCTCCTCGGAATGCACATTGGTGGGATTGAGGAGCTCCTCAAAGTATTCCTTCCACCGTCCGACTATAGCCTCAGTTGACGTCAGCAGCTCCCCATCCCCACTGTAAACAGTGTGAGCGAGTTGCTGCCTTCCTCTCCTGAGGCGCCGGACAGTTTGCCAGAACCTCTTTGGAGCCGATTGATAGTCTTTCTCCATGGCCTCACCAAACTCCTCCCACGCCCGAGAATTTGCCTTGGCAACTGCCACTGCTGCACCCCGCTTGGCTATCCGGTACCTGTCTGCTGCCTCCGGAGACCCACAGACCAGCCACGCCCTGTAGGCCTCCTTCTTCAGCCTGACGGCTCCCCGAACCTCTGGTGTCCACCAGCGGGTACGGGGGTTGCCACCACGACTGGCACCGGCCACCTTACGACCACAGCTAGCAACAGCCGCCTCGACAATCGCAGAGTGGAACAAGGCCCACTCGGACTCAATGTCCCCCACTGCTCTCGGGACGTGGTCAAAGCTCTGCCGGAGGTGGGAGTTGAAGACCGTCTTGACAGGTTCTTCTGCCAGGCGTTCCCAGCAGACCCTCACTATGCGATTGGGTCTGCCCGGTCTACGCGGCATGTTCCCTTGCCATCTGATCCAACTCACCACCAGGTGGTGATCAGTTGACAGCTCCGCCCCTCTCTTCACTCGGGTGTCCAAAACATACGGCCGCAGGTCAGATGATACGACTACAAAATCTATCATCGACCTGTGACCTAGGCTGCCCTGGTACCAAGTGTACCGATGGGCATTCTTATGTTCGAACATGGTGTTCGTTATGGCCAAACTGCGGCTTGCACATAAGTCCAATAACAAAACACCGCTCGAGTTCAGATTAGGTGGGCCGTTCCTCCCAATCACACCCCTCCAGGTCAAGCTGTCATTGCCCACGTGAGCATTGAAGTCCCCCAGCAGGACAATGGAGTCCCCTGATGGAGCACTATCTAGCACTCGTCCCAGGGACTCCAAAAAGGGTGGGTACTCTGAACTGATATTTGGCCCATAAGCACAAACAACAGTCAGGACCCGTTCCCCGACCCGAAGGCGCAAGGAAGCTACCCTCTTGTCCCCCGGGGTAAACCCCAACACACAGGCAGAGAGTCTCGGGGCTAACAAAAAGCCAACCCCAGCCCTCCGCCTCTCACCCGGAGCAACTCCAGCAAAGTAGAGTGTCCAACCCCTCTCCAGGTCTCGGGTTCCAGAGCCAATGCAATGTGTCGAGGTGAGTCCGACTATATCTAGCCGGTACCGCTCAACCTCTGCCACAAGCTCCGGCTCCTTCCCCGCCAGCGAGGTGACGTTCCATGTCCCAAAAACTAGTTTTCTTGTCCGGGGATTGGACCGCCAAGGCTCCCGCCTTGGTCTGCCACCCGATTCGCATTGCACCGGACCCTTCATGTTCCTCCTGCGGGTGGTGGGTCCACAGTTGGACGAGCCCATGTATCCGGTTCGGGCTGGGCCCGGCCGGGCCCCATGGGCGAAAGCCCGGCCACCAGGCGCTCGCTCACGGGCCCCAACCCCAGGCCTGGCTCCAGGGTGGGACCCCGGTAACCCTCCGGGCCGGGTACTCCGACTCTTCGTTTTAACCGCCATGAAAGATCCTTCGAACCGTTCTTTGTCTCACCCTTCACCTAAGACCAATTTGTCATGGGAGACCCTACCAGGGGCACTAAGTGCCCCAGACAACATAGCTCCTAGGATCATTAGGGCACTCAAACTACTCCACCACGATAAGGTGACGGTTCAAGGAGGAGGCAACTTAAGTGTAAATAGATTCAAACATAAGTGTGTTGTTGGTCATAAAATAGGATAAAAATGTTTGCCATTGATTGTTTAACCCTCTGGAGGCAGGTGTTGCAGAATTGCAACGTTAAAACCTACCTGCCTGGTTACTCCACATACGTATTTCGTGAGCATTTTTTAACCCAGAAGTACCCCTGAAGGATTTAGTTGTTCATCCTTTTATCAGAACTTATTTTGAGCCTGAGAGGGTTAAAGTCTCCATGAGTCCAAACGCATTATGTTTGTGTGCTTTGACACGTGACATTTGTGTGTGTGTGTGCGTGCGTGTGTGTGTGTGTGTGTGTGTGTGTGTGTGCGTGCGTGCGTGTGCGTGTGTGTGTGTGTACAACTATCCTACTTAGAACCAAAACCAGTATATTCACTAATCTTTTGGAGACAGATGGTCTTATTAGGACCAAAACCCAGTCCCCCCCCACCCCCCCCCCACTCACCCACCCCCCACCCCCGTGTCCTGTCTGGCTGTGAAGCAAACAGAATTGATGTCTGAATGCTGGTGACAAGCCTTATAGATTTACTCTCAGGTGGAACATCAAAGCTTCTGCTTTTAATTTTACACCTGATACTTTAAACTTTAGTTATTGTTTTTTGAATGTTTGTAATTCCAACCGGACACAGAGACAGCGGTGAAAGAGAAAGGAGGAGACGGTGGGGGGGGGGGGGGGGGGGGGTGTGTCCCACAAAGACAAACAATCAGTGATGAATGTTACAAACCCTAGGTGTTAAGCGTTGTGGCAAGGGGTAACATAAATCTGATGCGGAGAAAGGAGGGGTGAGAGTAAATAAAAGGGTTTTATTTTACAGAATTCAACCAAAATACACAGTCCTAGACTGGAAAAGTTCAGAATGAATGTACTTAAACTAAACACACAAAGGAGAAACCGGAGAAACCTTTTCTAGCACTTCATCATCCTTATTGTCCACAGCTGGTGCAGAGTGGGCGGGCCGAGGCAGAGGCCAGCCTGACGGAGGACCTGTCCAAGGTCCTGAACAGCATGGAGGGAGCAGAACTGGGCCATTCAAGGTGCGGGAGCCCAGGATCCGTAACAATGAACAAGAGTCTGCTTCTAGACCTGCAGAAGGAGGATGAAAAGAAGAAAAGGGACACACAACAATACAACAGGAGCAAACTATCACTGTGTCAACCTGATGAGGAAATATTAAATTAACATTGTTTTACTGAACAATCACACAATAATAAATCACAGTGCATTAAGTGCCAACCACAGCCTTAAGATCTGTGTTTAACGTGCCCAAGTCCATACTTATGAGAGCAACATGTGAGCACCTGTGTGCGTACCCGCGCTTGTATATGTAAGGTTTATCTATGGGAGCGTCCAATAGAGAGTGTGAGGGGCCACAGATTTGCCCCCCAAAGATGTGTAGGAGATGGAAGGAGCTCCAAGTCTCAGAGATCCAGGAGCTTCCCCAGAGTGCAGGGACCCCAGGGAGACTGCAACCAGAAAAGCCCCTGCCCCCCTCAAGAGGTGCAGAGGATTGCCCCAAGGGGGCCACAATCAGCAGCCGCCAGAGTCTCGGGAGATATCGGTGGCAAGCCCAAAGGCCCGCCCGCAGCCTCTCACCCCCTTGCTGGCCGAGCCTGGGACCCAGCAACCCAGGACCCTGGGGCAACCACCTGCGCCAAGGACCCAGCAGAGCCTTGGGACCCAGATCCCACCAGGCAGCCACCGGGATTGATCAGGCTGACGCCAAAAATCTTAAACCCCCTGACCCGGGAGCCACGAACACTAAGGGAGACCAAGGCACCGCACTCCACACCAGGTGTGGCAGTGGAAGGGGAGATGAAGATGTATAGCATCAATTCAAATTCAAAAATACTTTATTAATCCCAGAGGGAAACAAAGTCAAAGGCCCCACCTGACATATACAGTCATACACAGACACAAACACAGTCACAGTCACACACTCCCTCCCTCATACTCACACATACACATACAACCAAACACTTACAAAAATGCATGCCGGACACCCGCTCATGCTCCCCATACACACCCTATTCACTCTGGTCCAGGTACTGCTGCACATGGGGTACAACCATTACCGGTTCCCAGAGTTCGGCCCTTTCTGCTGGGGTGCTGATGAGCTGGCTCCCCTGCCCAACGCTGAGCAACACAACCCACCACCCCAGACCCCAACCAGATGGCCAGATCTTCCTCCTAGCCTCCAGCCCCGGGAAGCCAAGCGACAACAGAGGTGTGCTAAGACCCCTAGTCTCCCTCCACCTGCTCCAATATAGTGTTAGTGCGTGTTGATGAGGTGTATGCCATGGCTGTGGTGAGCGGGCAGTGTGGGCATTGTCTGGCCTCCGCCAGCTGATGCCACCACACCACCCTACTTGCACCCACAACCATCGGTGTCTAAGTGCGGTTTAAAATTGGAAATGGGCACCAGCACTCAGGATGAGGCTGAATAATCCCCTTGCCAAATGCCGTTGAATGTGCTCACTCCCAAGGCCATCAGTGTGTGTTTGCGTGGAATGTCGTTGGTGGAAGTGTTTAAGGTGCAAATGAAATTGGGGGGTAGGTTGCCACAGGAATGCGGAAATGAGTTCCATACCCACACTCCCTGACTTGTCCACCCCCAAGGTCCTATGTGCATGTTTGTGTGATGGTGTGAGGGAGCAGGAGGACAAAATGTGTGGGGATGGTGAGGAATGGCTGGTTGGGCTTAAGCCCTCCAGGGAGCCAGCTTCCCCACTGGCCCCAATAGGCACCTCTGTTGCCAAAATGCCACACAGGGCATGGAGACCCCAGCCCATCTTGCCAGGGCCCCAAGCAGCAGCATCACAGAGCCTCATGGCATCCGAGGACACCAACCCAGCCCCACCCCAGCAGAATATCTACACCCATCCCTGCATTTGCACAACTTCCAGAATATATTAGACATAGGACATCCAGGTGAGGTTGGGTCCTCCCCCTCCTGGACGTCCCCCTCCCCTGTGATGGGAAAGCAGAGGGGCCAGGGTCTACCTGAGGCCCCTGAGCCCGGGCCAGGCACTGCCGCATGTTCCTGCATTCTTCCCGGCAGCATACATGTCAGGACCCGACCCCCAAGGCCCCGCCCAGATCCCCACACGGGGCCGGCCACCCCCACACCCCGAGCTCCCAGGCCCCCACCCAGACCCGCTCAAGGGTAATGGAGCTGCCAGGCAGCAACCCATGGCCACTGCCAAGACCCCTAGTCCCCAAAACCCAGTCCTAATACGGCGGACCCCTGTTTTAGGCTTAGCGGTAAGGTTTACAGGTAAATTGTGAATTGAGTTTTTGTTGCAGTCAGGTTTAGTACTACACTGGTTATGGTTTAGGACTACACTTGTTAGGGTTAGAGTTAGGCTAAGGGTTAAGGTTAGACATAAATGCAAATATTAAAATGAATGGAAATCAATACAAAGTCCTAACATGGATAGAAATACAGACTTGTGTGTGTGTGTGTGTGTGTGTGTGTGTGTGTGTGTGTGTGTGTGTGTGTGTGTGTGTGTGTGTGTGTGTGTGTGTGTGTGTGTGTGTGTGTGTGTGTGTGTGTGTCAAGCAGGACAACTAAGGCCCAGATTCACCAATGTAGAATATGGAGAAAAGGTTCATTAATGTCAGTAATCCAGTTTAGACTCAGAGACCATCTAAAGCAGGGGTAGGAAACTCCAGACCCAGAGAGCTGCTATCCAGCACATTTTAGAGGTGAATTAACTGTGTTGAAGTAGGGAAACAACCAAAACATGCTGAATAGCGGCTCTCCAGTACCAGGGTTCCCCACCCCTGATCTAAAGGCTCAGGAACCCTTTGCAGATGTTCTGGATCCATCAGCTGATTAGAGTGTGACACTTGGAGACTAGAATACTGAACCTTTTCACTATAATCTAATTGATCTAACAGATTTTGAGGTTTTCAGAAGCTGTAAACTATAATCACAATTATAACAAATAAAAGATTGAAACATCTGGCTTTGCGTGTTCATTATTAGTTTCACCTTTTAAGTTGGGCTACTGAAGTAAATTAACTGTTGCTACATATTCAAATTTTTTTGAGTTTCACCTTCAGTGCACAGCTTTTGCAGGAGTTTATTCAAGCACCACCATGGGGAGAGGTGAAGCTAAAACTGTACCGCCAACCACTTTGTAAAATTAACTGCAATGGCAACAACAAGGACTTGATTCTCAAAGATCTACACTGTTTGAGGCATGACTTTAGCGTTGAATATTTATGATTGTCTAGAACCTATTAAATAAGTTCATTTTGTCTTTGTTGTAAACTATTATTTCTTCTTTTCTTTTAGTAAGACAAATGTTTGTCTCACTAAAAGATAAAAACAAAATATTTTCTGGAGCCAATTGAATTTGTGTCTCAGGAAAAGAAAATGGATAGAGGAGCAACCTGCTGCACGTTGTCATCCAAAAAAAGAGGTCAGAAAATATGTGATTCATGCGCTTTACCAGGGATGAGCATCCAACCCCGTAAATCGTAATCAAAGCTTAAAATGAGCTGAAACATCTTAAAACTAGACATTTGTTCCTATAATTACCTGAATTTTCTTGAGCAAGGCTTGCTAGTTAAGAATATGTTTTCTTTGAGGACAAAAGATAAGGTAAAGGTAAGATCAAATGTTTATAAGTGTAATGATTTAAATTACAGGTTATTTAATGGCCCATAAGACGTGAGATTCCATAATGAATATGGAATCAACTGTATGGGTCTTTGGGTACTTTTTAACCAGAAGATTGGAAATTTTTATTGCAGGGATTATGTAACACTTCGTATTGACTGAAAGACCACAGAAGAGAGAGTCAGGTTTTAAGATTTATTACTAAACAAATTAAAACGAGTCTACCTTTAACACTACATTTTTGGTGTTACTAAGGTGAAATGAGACTGAGTGGTGTAGTGTGGAATGTTGTTCAGAACCAGCAAATCCGAAGAAACGATTAGTTCTGGTGGGAGTGAAGGTGATGTCTTGAGCTAAGCTTTGATTAGGAGATTCATCAACACATTCGACACCATGATGTTGCTCCACGCATACCCTTAGAATGAGACCTCTGTACAGATCCAGAATGCCAGGTCCTCGAACCCCTCTTTCGGTACCGGAGCCGATTTAACAGCGTCAGCAGTACGACAGACTAGTCTTTGGATTGTCTCCAGGTAAAAAGCGACAGTTGGTTGACAGCGTCAGATCGACCCAGAAGGTCAGTGAGTTCAGCTTTTATTCTTTAAGGAACCGTTGCAGCAGGTGGAACGGCAATAGGTTTATCCAGCTTGTCGTTGGTTCTTTCGGCTGAAGAGGAGAGTAACAGATTGGCCACTCCGTCAACTTCTCTCAAACGCTTTGAACTGGTGTTAAAGATGACGTGGGCATAGTTTTATACTTGGGATGTTTTGGTTTATGGTCGAATGAAAAGATGACACATTTACCAAGCACCACCAAAACCACGCCTCCGTCAGTTCTGGCCGATTCTGACTGGATCAGTAAATGCAGTGTGTCGTGTCTTAACGCTACGTAAGATCAGTCTCTTGTGGAAACATTTAAAGTTATATTACTTATTATATTCTATAGGATTATAATACGGTAATTAATATTTTCATTTCACAGATTGGTCACATCTTATTATTGACTAACACTTTGTTTGATTAGCTTTATTAAAAATAGAGTTCTTTGATTTATTAAAAAGAGAAAGTCCTTTTCTTCATTCTTCTCTTGGGCTGGAAAGGAAGCAGTTTAGAGCAAATGCATGAGACCTTGAGCAATATCTCATGCAGATTAGTTCTATGTCAGAGGTGGGGGGGGGGGGGGTGACTTTTAGGTGGAAAACAATCATTTCATTCCGTTACATAAGCAAGGCTTTTTTTTACTTTCATGAAAATCAATTTTTGCTGTGAAAACAGTAACAAATTCTATTGTTGTTAATATTGATAATTAATATAATGTTTTATTTTTATTTTCATTCATAACACAAAATCTTATGACAATAGCACATTTCAAGAGACAAAAATAATCATCCATAGGTTGGTAAGTAAAACCAAAAGTAAATATCTTGTAGGATAATTCTCATGGAACCTTCCTTTATACTTAGTTTGTCCACACTAAGGACAGGTAGGTGCTTAAAACCATGTGAATCTTTGTACAGTGTTTTATCCCAGTTTGAGTTGAGCCTTATAGCCTTTTGCCACCACAGGGACCCCCCACATATGTTTTTATGGGATGAAAAAAATAAAAAGGTTTGTGATCATTTTCATCATCCAGCATAAATCATGTTTTGTGACCATTTATCATCGGTAGAAATCGGTGCTAAACTAAAGCAGCCATGAGTAGAATCCCATAGAGTACTAGAACATTAGTTCCTCTAAGAACTAAACCCTATTTATCTTTAGTCAGCAAGATGCTAATATAAATCAGTAATCAGCATTAACTGATATTCCTTGGCAAAAGAGATGCTAAGGCAGAAGAATTCTGTGTATTGATCAGCTTTAATTATAATCACTTATCACTCCCTTACATATGGCTACGAGGTGCACATCCTCTCCCCCTTAAGGGCTCACTATATCTTGATAACCCCCATTTCTACGTCTTGTAGTTGAGAGAACTCCAATGGCTTCAAGCCCCATTCCACTATTCAACCACTAACATTTAAAACAACCCTCTGAAAGACACAATTTTACGTGCTGGTTTGTGAACACAGGCCACAGTGGAAGGACTGCTGATAGTGTGGAGGACAGTGATGCCTGTGACACATCGGCCGCCGAAGCGCTGCGAAACAGGGAACACCTTCAGTCGGCGTCCCTTTTATCCTATTCTATAGAGCTCCGGGAGTTGACGTCACTTCTCTCGGCATGCAACTGTTCAAATCGAAACTGCGCCATATTGGCAGGCAGAAGTCCGCAGCTAGACTATTTGTTATTGTCAGAAAACTCAATCAAATGGGAAATATGGTAGATTCCTGTTGTGCCCCAGGATGCAGAACAGACGCAGACGACATAAGGAATGAACCATCTACAGGATTCCCCACGATCCGGAGAGCCTCAAACGTTGGATCATTGTAAGAAAACGCACTAGTGCTAAAATGAAACTGTGGGATCCCGAGAGTAAAGGTTTTCACTTATGCAGCGACCACTTCATATCAGGTACTTAAACCAACGTTTCCTCAACTGTGTATGGTATTTATTTTAAATGCTTTTATTACAATTCTTAGTGGGCTTCCTAAACTTATTTTGGCGTGGCTTTTTCTGTCTTATTACTCATAGCAACACATAAACGTCACGTAAAACGTCGCCTCGTGATTTCTGCATGCTGCCGTTTACGTGTTTTATGATCACAGCAATTAAACGGCTAAGCTGTATTTAATTTTAAGCAATGGTTGATCAAGTGTCAGATCACACATAAAAAGCACTTTGGATTGCTATTATCTGTCTCACCGAGACAGATCTCAGACAGATCCTGAGACACTCCTGCCTGACTTATTTATTTTATTCACGAAAAAAATCAAACTAGTGATTTCTCTTGGCGTTCAGTTTATACATTCAAACAGCACAGCACTCTATTTAAACCACTTACGTGTAAATCTGTTATTTGTCCATCCATCCATTTTCATCCGCTTATCCGGAGTCGGGTTGCGGGGGCAGTAGCATCGAGAGGCCCTGACTTCCCTCTCCCCAGCCACTTGGGCCAGCTCCTCCGGGGGAATCCCAAGGGGTTCCCTGGCCGGGTCCAGCAAGAAGTCCGCTCCAACAGCTTCTGGCGTTTTTAAAAAGTATACCACGGGCACAGTAAGGGTCGGAGATGTTTAGTCTATTTAATTTCTGACTATATAAAACCATTTCTTCGGTTTTAAAGTGTGAAGTAAACTCCAAAGAAGTAAAATCCAAGCCAATCCCGTTCATTTTGTTTACATTTGTTGCATGCCAACATGGCGTCTACTCTCTGAGAGTCACGTGACGTCCGGAGCTCTATAGGCCACATGGGCCGCCGAAGCGCCGCGCGCCGGGCCGCACCGGCGCTCCAGCCTGCACCGTGCAGCGATTGTTTCGGCGTCTGCTCTATTTTTTTCGCGAGCCGCGGGTGAACCGCATCAATTCTGGCAGGAAGTCAAACCTAGACATAAGAGGCAGGCCGGTGCATTTAACAAAATAAAGCATTTCAAAATAAAATTCTGCGATAGTCAAATGTGTTCGTAAACAGACACTGCATAAAAACCACACAAACACACACACACACAAACACAGCAAACTTGTGTGTGTGAGTGACCTTGTGAAGGGGGTGTGGTTTTGGGTGTCTTTCAACCGGAGCAAACAGGACAGAGAGGCAGAAAGTTGTAGGCCAGCTATTAACAGCTGGTTCACACCATAGGTTCACACACGTGGACAACCACACACAAACAGCAAGGGGGAGGGAGGAGAAGAGGAAAAGAGCAGAGAAAAGGAAGAGAGGAAATGAAGGACACCAAGTGATTAAAAGAAAAACTACAGCTGAGCCGAGATGTGACTCGACTGGAGCGGAGAAACAAGTATCTGGTCTGAACTGAGGAGCAGCGAGCAGCGGCCGTATTTCTTGAGCGATTCGCCTCCCGGCGCTTCGCGGCTCTTCTGCGGCCGCTGTGTCCCAGGCGTTAGAATCCTGGCTGCAGAGTTTGCATTTTCTCCCAGTCACTGTAAAAATTGTAGATGGACCCCCTAAGCTGTCACCCAGAGGTTTCTGAAGAGCTGAATTGAAGTCCAATGGGTGGCTCCCATTACCGCCATCTTGGCCATTTTGCAACGAGGAAGACTGTTGATGGCTTTGCATCCACAAAATAACAGAGAACATCTCAATTAGTAGAAGCTAAATGTTAGCGTTAGCAAATCCACCACACAGCAGAACTCCTTCAGGCCTGTGTTATTTTGTGGAGATAAAACATCAGCGTTGCAACGCAAACTGAGTCAGTGGTAGAGTTGTATTGTTGCTATTAGCCAATTCGAGGCTAGATGTCCAAATATCAGGAAATAAGACTAACTAAAAGATCAAATCCTGTTGCCTGATGCTACTTTCTCCTCTGGCTGAATGATCCTTTCTGAAACAGGTGCACGAGAACACCCCTCCCACCCCCCAACCCCCAAGCACAAATTGCAAGGCCTTCATTTCTGTTATAGAGCCCCTGAAAATTGCATTAGAAATATGAGTGAAGGACCTGTTTAAGGATCAAGCCACATATTTTAGCTTGGGATTTCTTTGTGCTCATGTGTACATTGGGTATACGAGTCATTACGCGTCAACCAACAGAAGCAGTGCTTTCTAATAAGCATTTCATACTCACATTGATGTTGGTGTAAAATATTTTATGCTATTGAAAATATATCATAATGTATATTTTTCTTTGTTTCTGAAAGGTTTTTAAAGAAAATTAGGAGGCAAGTATTGTAAGTCTAGAGTCTAAGCTCCTGAGCAGTTGGTAACACATATCGCTACCCACCATGCAAACAGACACTGTCTTTGCTGTATTTTGCCTAAAATAGAAGCTCATTTTTAAAAATGTCATAGCTACAAGGGCCTTGAAGGAAGTGCAGTCACTATCTTGGTGTGAACAGTTACTCCCCAGGCAGATCTGCCTCAGGAGGAGAAAATGCTTTTGACTTTCCATGGAAGGAAGTGCCAAAGTTGTTGCATTATTTGTCATCAGTTTGTTGTGGCAGCATGTGACTGCTAAACTTGTGAGACATTTGTCAAGCATGTCATGAATGAATATTTTACACATCAAGACATATTCACTTTGCCACTTTTGCATAAAATCTTACAGGAAATGAGTTTTAGTTGACAACTTCTCCTGTTCTTTCATGGTGTGTGGTTGTATACAGTATGTTTAGATTAAAGCTCTCTGTGTGCAGTGGTCACACAGTGATTAACAAGATCAAAGAGGTCTTTATTTTCTTTTCCCCAAATGCCAATGCTCTGGTATGTGACCCACATTCTAAACACCTCACACAAATGGCTCATGTCAAACCTTTAAAACATTTGAACAGGAGTTGTACTTTTTTGGGGGGGGGGAGGTGCAAAACTATCAATGGACAGCCCACTAACGTTGGAGACATGTTCAAAGATGTTTCGATTCTGTTTTGGACAATAATTAGCTCAGCCTGCAGATTATTCAGAGGCCCCTCCAGCAGTTGAAGATGAGACAACTTCAGTCTCATTAAATGTGTATTTTCACTTTAATTAGAGAGCATTTGTTTTCATATACAACACCACCCTTCCTCTGAATGCACCTGTTTGAAAGGAGAGATGCTGACTGGGTTGAAGCAAATAGACTGCCAACACTCCTCACAGCGACCTTCCATTAGACTGTCTCTTTCAGCAGCACATCCCTGAGGCTGTGAAGCATTTTGCTCTCTCACTGCTGAACAGTGCCTCTCCTTTCTGTGTTTTTCTTGAAGAGGGGTGGGCTGGGGGCTCGAAAGAAACAGCTCTGTCACCTCCTGTGGCTCTGCCCTTTTAATCACACTCACCAGTTTAATTTCCAGGGAGCAATATTTCCTGCTCGTCTTTTACGCCAATAAACAATCATTTATTAGAGCTAGGGAGTGACTGTTTCCGTCAATGGATATGGTAGTTCTGGTAAGAAAGTGGGCACAAAACTGTACTCTGCATCTGCATCTTCAACAGAATCACTTTTCTCTAGCGCCACAGTGGCGACACCAGAGATGGGGATTAGAGTTTCAAACTTGCACCTAAGATATGATGCAAGCCTAACCCCAACGTACAGGCACCATGATGGGGGCAACTAGTATTCCCAACCCTGCTCGGTGCCTCTCAATAGGAGCAACTCCAGAGTGGCATAAAGTTTAACCCCACTCAAGGACTGGTTCCAGAACCAGAGCCATGCGTTGAGGTGAGTCCGACCATATCTAGTCGGAACCTCTCAACCACACACACCAACTCAGGCTCCTTCCCCACCAGAGAGGTGACATTCCATGTGCCAAGAGCCAGCTTCTGTAGCCAAGGATCAGACCACCAAGGTCCCCGCCCTCGACTACCACCCGTCACACACTGCACCTGACCCCTATGGCCCCTCCCACGAGTGGTGAGCCCATGGGAAGGGGGACCCACGTTTCCTCTTCGGGCTGTGCAGGGCCGGGCTCCATGGGTGAAAGCCCGGCCACCAGGCGCTCGTCAATGTGCCCCACCTCCAGGCCTGGCTCCAGAGGGGGGCCCCGGTGACCCACGTCCGGGCGAGGGAACACAGTTTACATTTATATAATTCATCATAAGAGGTCTTCGGGCTGCTCTTTGTCTGATCCCTCACCTAGGACCTGTTTGCCATGGGTGACCCTACCAGAGGCAGAAAGCCTCAGGCAACTTAGCTCCTAGGATCATTAACCCCTCCACCCTGGTAAGGTGGCAGCCCTTACCGTGGTGGCAAACATACCTATTGAAACACAATAGTGTTTTACAAATGCAGTGTTGTGAGTTTTCACAAAATTTGAAAGTGATAAAGCAAAATCCATCAACTCTCTGACTTCACTAAAAGAAATAAATAACCTAAGGTTACATGATCCTAGATTTTATGGCTGTTTGGCTTCGCTTTCTCTTGTTTACCCATAAATCAAATTTAGGGTCAATACAAAATTCAAGTGTGGGTAATAAATGTCCAGGTGCAAAGCACTTTCATCCAAGACTGTTGATCAATATTGTTATGCCCTGCGCCCCACGACACACTGCAGAACAATTGCTTCTGACTTGTGTCAGTTGGACCTAATGAGTAGTCAGCAATTCCTGCAGGCTTTCAGCCACAACAAAAGCACAGCTCAGAAATGCACCACTCGAAATCTGAACTACACAAGGCCCCAAATAGAAAACTTTCAACCATGCCACCGAGCTATTCCCTGGCTGGGAGGATTAAGGCAATAGCTGGTTTAATCCTCTCCAGTTTGAATAAAAATGCAAAACAAGCTGATAGGGTATAGGTAAGCTGGGACATGATAAAAAAGATGTCTTTATTCAGTAGGCTCTTGATAGTAAAAGCACTCAAATGGTCTCACAGGATTATTCTTTACATCTGTTTTTACTGCAAGGCTTTAAATGTGACGCAACTGTTTAATTTTTCTTTTCTGATACTGTCTGAGCTAAGAGAATGAGCTTGTGAATCTATAAGTCTTGGGATTTCTCCATCTGAGCTTCATTTGCCGAACACTAAAAATAAAAGCTTTGACATTTAAAAATGTACCAATTTGATTAAGTTTCACTTCATAATATCGCTATCGGTAACAGGTAAATACTCATCCAAATCTGCTGTCTGGCATAATCAGGCTGTTCTGCTGCTCTTTCATTCAAATTTTTTATCAGATGTACCAGCATCTGAGTGTCACACGAATACACAAACATTGTGATTTACAAAGAAACACTTAATGGGAAACTTTAAAGGGCAATTACTCCAAAACCATCCTTTTTTTTCCTGATAAACTCTATAAATGAGTGATTAATAGTGCTGTCGACATGTCTGCTAATCATTTTGGCATCTCTAAAACACCCTGGCTCCAAAAATACAAATGGATGCTTTTACAAACAAGATACAAGATATTATGGCTTCACTTATCAACTACATCTCTGGTACTTCCTGTATGCAACACTTCTAGTAGTCATGTGTAGTGACTCATTAGCTGTTCTAACCATCCACCTTTTTCTGGTCTTAACGTCAGGCTCTGATTGGTGTAGACCACATATGTCAGAGTCAGGGCCACATGCGGCCCGCGGAGCATTTTTATGTGGCCCGCGAGTTAAATATCAAAAATATATTAAAACTGGCCCGCTGGCCGATTTTACCGCAAAGACTTCAACTCCCATGATGCTTTGTGGCGTCAGCGCGGAGGCGACGCGCCCCCTCCTTTGTGTTTTTTCCAGCCCGAGGCAGTCAGGGGTAGTTGGGTGTCTGCAGCTCCGCTGTCTCGGACAAACTAAACACTCCTCTCTCACTCAGCGCCGAGTTCACTCAGCTGTTTTCTGACGTTGAAGCCCAGAAATGGAGATTCTAGCCGCTCAGTAATGTGTTCACGACTGAAAGAGAAAGTTTTCCAACGAACTTCCAGACAGAGCTGATATAACTCCAGTGAGCAGCGACACGCTCAAACCAGCATGACTCTGTGGTTGTGTTTCCTCCCCGACACACAACAACGTGGTCAAGCTGCTCAGACATGTTCATCAGCACAAACCTATGTGAGCACCTGTTGTCATCTAATGTTGTCATTATTATGATGATGAAGATGAACAAAACAACAGGAGTCTCCTCCTCAGCTCAGATCAACCCCATGATGCAGGTATCTGGCTGGAACAGGTGAGCATCACAGTAAACCAGTGGAGCAAACTGAGCATATGTTGGTTTTATGCTCTTTTTCTGCTCCAAAACATGAAAGTTAACAGGTGAGATGTTGCATTTTCATTTAAGATAAAATGATATTTTTATTTTGTTGTTGGCCCGTGAGAAAAGATTTAACCTACAGTAAACAGGAAGTGGAAAGGCTGCAGATAGATGAATAGAATAGAAAATCCCTTTATTGTTCCTCAGTGGGGAAAGCTAGACATCACAGCAGCGATGACACGTATTACAGGAGAAAAAAAGGAGAATAAAAAATAAGAAAAATGAATAAACAAGAAAATATAAATCCTGAATAGATTTTAAAAATGCTGATTATACCACAAGTAATGAATACCACTGATGTGTTTTATTTAAAACTGACTTGCTCGTGTGTAATTTGGTTATTCCACGTTCAGTGTTAATGCAGAAATATGTTTGTTTCCAAATTTAAAGGTTCAAAATTGCATATATTTTGCATACATGTTGAAGAAAATGTGCAAATTTGCCGTCACTTTTTCAAAAAATATTAAGTTTGGCCCTCGACTCCGTCCCAGAGTTTCATTTTGGCCCCTTGTGAGTTTGAGTTTGACACCCCTGGTGTAGACTCACCCTAGTTGACAGGAACTGCACATCAGCTCCTCAGTATGTGAAATTATATTTTTTGTTATTTAAATCAGGTATATTGAAAAGGAAAAACATTTAAAACTTAGTCTCCAGAGTTTTGTATGTGGTGACCACCGCCTTAAAACAGGGATCTTAAAGGGCCAGGCTTTTCAGACTGTGGCCCCTAAACTGTGGAACAGCTTGTCCATCCAACTTTGCTTTGATGATTCTATGTTTTCAAGGTGAACTTTACTCATAAGTTTTAATTTATTTACAATGGGCTCTAGTAGGAATGAATGCCTTGTAAGTCGTTCTTTGGGGAAAAATACTCTGCTGCTCCTGCTTGAGGATGTAAAAGGCAGCCAGTGGAGAAGGTAGCTTCAGGCAGCAGGATCTTATTTCCTGATATTTGGACATCTCACCTGTGATTGGATAACAGCAGCAAGACGCTGACTCTGTTTGCTTTGCAACATTTATGATTTATCTCCACAAATGACAGAAGCCTGGAGGGGTTCTGCCATGCTGTGGAGTTGCTAACGCCAACAATTAGTTTTTGAAGCTCAGCTCTGATGTGGCTCACTTCTACTTCCTGAAACTGGTGCACCGGAGCTTTGTTTCCCCAGAGTACATCTTACAAGGCATTCATTCCTACTAGAGTCCACTGTTGATGTATTGATTAAATAGTCAATTTCTCATTGATTAAATGAGGATCTCTGTGTGAGGACTTCTAGAAGCTTCATGAAAATGAAGTTCTGTGGCCACTTAGCAACGGTGCTTGGTAAAAACTTTTCTGTGTTGTTTTTTTTTATTCTGTTGCCGTTTTCTTTTACGCTACACAGTTATTAGTAGTCTTCGAGTAGCCAGTAACACCCACTGACCAATCTGCCAGTGGGTGGAAAAGGATTGCATGACTCACAAATGTTCACTGATGTAGCTAATATTGAACTATATCACCCAAAACCAGGCAGGAATACTAATGTGTTGCAAAGAAACATCCACAGAGGCTGTATATGATTGCATTGTTATTTGATATTTAGACACATCGTTGTTTCACCTGCCGTTCAGTCCAAATCAGTCTGCTGCTGAAACAGAGTGTTTATTCCAGTATTTAACACATCTACTAATGAGGAGACACCACTGCTAGATCGAGCATTTTCTTGAGTTACCATGTACTGCAGCTCTTAAACATCATAAATATGTGACGGGAGAGAGATTAAAAACAGTTAGAGTAAAGTTTCGGCTCTAAATGTACTTCCACTCAGTCTGCAGCTGTTCTCTGGACTTGGAGAAGCAATTTTGTGTTGTGGAGAAAGTCCTCTAGAGAAGGACTGATTCTCTTATGTGACATGTCAAAATGTTCGCAGGAAACACAATAGAGTACAGTGTGTGGCGTAGAGAAAGGAGTGTTAACATCCATCTATTGAACAGCCAGCCACAACTTCAATGGGCCTCAGTCTCTCATATGAAGTCTGGCAGGCTTGCAGCTCAGCATTTTGCAGCCACAGTTTAAAAAAGGTGCAACCTGAAAAACGTTGTGCTCCACTTGTACATCTTTACTCATTCTAAAGAAACCCTCTCATGTGTAACACTTTGTTACCCCTAGCTAGGGCTTTCAGAAAATTATAGTAAGGTAATTATTATTGCTTGAAGTTTTATCAGAAAATCTTCATTTCACTTCCAGTAGCAGTCGTCCACAGACATTTACTTCCTCATACTCTCAGTAGCAACCTTTACATGCAACCAATTCCCCCATCCGATTCAAATTTTGGTTGACCCTAACTGAAATGATCCGATCATGCTGCAAGCGCACATGCAGCAGGTATTCAGTCAGATTGCATAGGTTGAGCATGCTCAGTGCCGTCTTTCTTATTCTCTAGCTTTATCCGTTGACTTACCTTTCCAGCGGTTTTTGATTTGGTCCATACTTCGGTGAATTCCCACTTCCTGCGCCTGAGTTATATGCTCAGCATTTCTAGCCTTTCGGCCATCGAGACATTCAATAATACTGAGCTCCCGTATTGGACCACTTCTGTTTACTTCCTGCCATGTTTTCGACTTGTCCTGAGCGTCTGCAAAGGCGGAAAGACGTCATACCGAAGTTGCACACGTGTGCAGTGGGCATACCCCAAAAATCCGAATGGGTGTGTGTACATGGACGTCAGTTGGAATGATGATGGGGCAAAACCACCTCTCTCCATTGGAAGGAAATTTCATTCCGATCGTGTTGTATCAAATCAGAACATTCCGAATGACATGTTTACATGAAGAATTTTTAACCTGTGGGGCATTCATTTAGATTATTTGTCCCCATGTAAACGTAGCTATTGACAGCTGAAATCATGAACGTTCACTGAATTGCTGCTTTCAGCAACGTCAAACCTAAACAAGCCCTGATTCAACAAGAACGTACAGCACTTGAATTTTGCGCACCTGCTTTCTCCTCGTCAGCTTCAGGTTATTAAAGAAAGTGGTGCTATGAGATGGTGGTGAAAGATGAAACTGAGCAGGTGTGAACGGCTTTTACTTTTTCTGGATTAAATTGCAGTTAGACCTACTGATCAATTAAATGGACAACAGTCCAAACACAGCAGACAAAACGTGACAGAGAGAAGGATTAAAGAGGTTTTGACAGTTAGTTCCAGTTGTTGCCTTCCAATCAAAGGGTTGACAACTCAATGCCGACTTACAATTTGGGCAAGATGCGAAACACTAAATCCTATGTAACACCCTTGATATTTGACCTATTGTGTAAAGCACTTTGAGTGGTCAGAAGAAATATATAAATAAATTCCCTGATTAGGGTTGCAACGAGGCGATGCCTTTCTCCAGTAGTCGTTGAGCGAGAGGAAACCCTGGGCAAATCACCAGCCCATCACAGGAGCACAAAAGGCACACAGCCATTTGGTGCTTCTCATTCACACCAAGGGACTACCCAGAAAAACCCAAACATGCGTGGGGGAAACACACAGAAAGGCTGCCACAGAGAATTGAACCTGCCCCCTTGTTACTGTGAGGCAACGGTGGTACCAACTGAACCACAACGCAGCCCTTTATCTAGAGCAGTGCTTCTTATTTTCACATAAACAATTGCAAATATGGGCTCCTGATATCTAATCTGCACTGTGGTTAAAAAAATTATGCACTGGACTTTTCTGACATGCTTGCCTTGTTGTTGATTCCTCCTCTTCCTTGTTTTTTTTTTCTGAAGCCCAGTCTACAGTACTCTAGAAATGTATAAAAATTGCTCTGGTCAACATGTGAACGGGTATTGTTTAGTAAAAAAAAGGTTTTCCAAAGCAGAGATTTTTTAAACGGTTCTCAGTGCTTATGTGTAGACAGGAAACCGAGATTTAAAAAAAACACCTTGTAGTTTGTTGGATGTATTTTTGTCAGAAAAGTTTGGATGAGGACTTTTTTGTTAAAACAGATGAAATTGGTGTAAAAACATATCTGCGGTGGTACAGTCGCGGTCTCACATGCAAATTCCACCAAACATCAAACAAACCTAGCAGATTTAAAAAAAAAACTAGCATTTTCTCCTTGCAGGTATTTTACACCAAAAATGCTATAACTTTATTTTTATTTAGCCAAAATTTAGCTACGTTTTCCAAGAACATCCATTTCACATTTAATCACATTGTACATATTTGACTTTCACCAGGACCCCACCTTTTGATATTTTCAGTTTCTGAATAAAACCTGAAGCTTGTCTTTGTCAAATTTTACAATAACACTGATTCTTAAAAATAAACATCAATGCTTCCCCTACATGTTTTCTTTATTTCCCCTTTCCCCTATAGGAATATAAAAAAAATCATTCCCATCTCACCCTCCGCAGGTGGTCTCCTCTTTCCAAGCTCGGGTCCTCTAGAGGCCTGGGGACTTGAGGGTTCTGCAGTATCTTAGCTGTTTCTACATCTGCACTTTTCTGGACTGAGATGTCTGATGTTTTCCTGGGATCTGCTTTAGCTACTCCTCTAGTTTGGGGCTACTGCCCTAAGTGCACCGATGACCACGGGCACCACAGATGTTTTCACTCCCCAGACTTTCTCAAGTTCTCCTTTGAGGTCCTGGTGCTTCTCTAGTTTCTTGTGTTTCTGTTTCCTGATGTTGCATAACTTGGTATTGCCACATCAAAGACAATGGCTGTCCTCTGTTGTTTGTCCACCACCACAAAGTCTGATGGTTCACCATCACCATTTTGTCTGTCTGGATCTGGAAGTCCCACAGGAGCTTGGCTCTCTTGTTCTGAGCCACCTTAGGGGGCGTTACCCACATTGACCTTGGGGCTTCCAGCCCATACGTTCCACAGATGTGTCTGTACACTATACCAGCCACTTGGTTGTGGTGTTCCATGTAAGCTTTCACTGCCAGCATCTTACACCCTGCATGTAATGTGGTGGATCGTCTCAGGGGTCTCTTTGCATAGCCTAAACCTCGGGTCTTGTCTAGTGTGGTAGATCTTGGCCTCTGTTGCTCTGGTGTTCAGGGCCTGTTCCTGTGCAGCCATGATGAGTGCCTCTGTGCTGTCCTTCAGACCAGCTCTTTCTAGCCATTGGTAGGATTTCTTGATATCAGCCACTTCAGTTATCTGTCAATGGTACATCCCATGTAGGGGGTTTGTCCTCCCATAAAGATATACCAACGCATATATATATATATATATATATATATATATATATATATATATATATATATATATATATATATATGTATATATATATGTATATATATGGAGAGAGAAACCAGAAGCAAGCACAGCCCTAATGTAGTCCTCATTTACCACATTCCTGAATGTTTTGAATGTGTCCCACTCCAACAGGCCCGGTTTAAATGGTTAGACGACCTCCGCAGCATGCCATGCAACATCCGGCTGATTACCCATTCAATCAAATCAATGTTACAGCTGGAAACATTGAAAATGTGCATGATAGTGCCCATTAAACACTGAAATTGTTTACCTCTGAAGATAATTGCATCTAAATTTGTAAGCAACGTGGTTTCCAGGATACTCAATAACCAACACCGTAAAAACACAGGCTATTACAATGTGAAATTGTAGGCTTTAAATCCATCATAGCAATAAAATGGACCACAATAATTAAAGTGCTCTTCTTTCTCTCTGAATTATATTTTTCCACTTATTTTCTCCAAATATGATTTGCACAATTTTTTTCATCCTCTTTGTTAGACATGAAAAATAACCATGTAAAGTCGGTATTAATTTTGATGGAGCATTTGACCCTTGAGACTGATTTTTAGTTCAAAAGGAAAATAAATCTGGACCTCAGAGTTTATTTTGTTATCAAAAAGCCTTGATTTAAATTGACAGTAAAAAAAAAAGCATGGCAGTTTTCAACATTAAACTAGTTCACTGTTACAGACCTATCAGCGCCACACCCCCGCCCTGTGTGTGCAAGAGCAGGCAGAATGCACCTGAGTCTATGGGCTCATCACTGCCTTTATCAGCCAGATGCTTGCTCTGTATGAGGATTGCTGTAAAGACTCTGACACCAGTCAGTGACTCGATGCAATCTGAATTGAATCAGTGAGGCAGAGTACTGCCTGTCTCCCCTGTGTAATTTCAGTGCATGATTATGGCCTCTCAGAAAGACTAAGTATGTCACACACTGTCATTACAATTATTAGATAGACTGTAGAATGCCAGCGTGTGCAGCACATGTGGAATAAAACATGTATGTTTTATGATGGCACTGCACTCTTTAGCCTCGTCTCTGTCAGTGAGCCCCAGAGCAGCTGTGGCTACAGTGTAGCTCATCACCATCAGTGTGTGGATGGATGAATGATACACTGTAGTGTAAAGCGCTTTGGAGTCCTCTGACTCTGAATGGTGCTATACAAGTGAAGGTCATTTATCAATTATGATGGCAATATGAAGACGAAGAGCAGAGGGCATGCTCCAACTTCCTGTTTCAGTCAGCGTGTGGGGATCTGGGCCGTGAGAATGGAGGTGGTTTTCATCTCTGCCTGCAGTCTGACGGTGCAGCGCCACACACACTTGATACCGGGAGTTGGTGCACGCCCTCTGCCTGATTCAGTCAGCGTGTGTGGGTTAGCTCAGTAAGAACAGAGGCAGAGTTTGTCTCACTTCTCAATCAATCAATCAAACTTTATTTATGTGGCACTTAATCATGCAATGCATGCAACTCAAAGTGCTTAACAAATTTAAAAGGCCCTGCATACCCCCCCCCCCCCCCACACACACACACAGAATTTTAAAAACAGTCTGTCATGTATTTGATCAGGAAACAGATAAATGTAACGATTTCGACCATAAGCATGTTGAAATCTCACAGAAAACTAATGTATGGACCAGCAGGTGGACACACTGATTTTCTATTTTATCATTACTAGTGTTTTACTTGTCACACTGACAGGGGGAGGCATTGCCTCCTCCAGTAGCGGTTTTAGGCACGGGCAGACAGGGCAGTTGCCCGGGGCGGCATTTTTTCATGACGCAAAAGGGGCGCACAAGCGCTGAGTAAAAAGTAAAAAAGAAAGAAATCTGCGCCGTACCGAGGTTTTTTATTATCTGTCATATCACAGTGTCTGGATTGGAAACAGCAAGTTGGCGCCCAAGGACGTAATTTTCACTTTAGAAGTGGGGGGGGGGACACGGGGGGGGGGGGGGGGGGGTATCTTTACAATATGTTCTAATGGGAAACCGGCTTCAACACAAACGGTTGCTTTCCGCTTGGTCCTAGAGCTCAACCAGTGTCAATTTAATATAGCGTAATATTGTTTTTGGATGGTAAAAAGTGCAGGGGTCAAAACTTGACTTTGGAAAAAGTGGGGGGGACATGTCCCCCCGTCCCCCCCCAAAATTACATCCATGTTGGCGCCCCCTGCAGCTGCAGGCGCTCCTGTTGACTGAGAACGTTCACGTGCACCGTGTGTGTATGAAGAAGAGGAAGGGGAGGGGTGCGCTGAGGGAATTCACCTCTGGGACTTTCCAAATGAAATGAGCGGGTAGGGGCTGAATCAACCGTATTGACATGGCTAAAGTCAATCACATCTTGATGTTCTTCCATTTAACGCACATTTCATTCATAATATCATAAACACAGGCCTATCATTCTTTCAGGTTTTTCTGAATTGTGTGAAATGACTGAATAAAAAAAGGAAAAACAAAACGAGTTTGTGGTCCCCCCCCATCAAGGTCAAATTGTTTAGTCCTAACTAAAGGAAACTTATTGAGTCAAGAGCCAAACATAAAAAGGCTAAAACCACCAGGTTCCCGATTCAGGAAAATAAAGAAAAAAAGAGGAGAAAGATAAAGTTATGTACGCTCTCATGATGCATGTTTTCAACTTTTTTAACCAGTTAACTGGGATTTTAACGGTTAAATTCATTCAACTAATTGCTAACAGAGCTAATAGGGCTGAAATATTGAAACGAATATTCAAATGGTTCGAAAAAATTCCTTGAATCGTTTTTTACTGATTCAAACTATGATTTGTTAAATGCTCGCTGCAGCCTGTGGCCTGCCTGAACAACAACAAACACATGTTGATCATGTTCACATAATAATAAATAAAACAACTCTACAAGCAGAAGAAAACTCCCCAGTCACCACTAACTAAACTGTTTATTTATTGCAGATGGCTGCACTGATCATTTTTCACCTGATTTGTTCTGTAAAAGTTGGCATTTTTGGTAGTCTACAGTTTTTTTTATGTCAGTTTAAATTACAATTTCAGAGGCAATTGTAAAATAAGGATCATGATAAAGATCTATTGGAGATCTACCCCAACTTTTGGACTGCTCTGCCAGTCACTGTGGCTCAAGCTGAGAGGAGCTTTTCAAAACTTGATCAAGTCATACCTGAGGTCAACTATGTTTCAGGGGTGGCTCACTAACCTGGCTCTGATTAGTATCAATCACTCAGTAGGGGAGCAGATTTCATATGATGACATTATTGATGACTTTGCATCAAGGTTAGGTTTTAATTTTAGTTTGGGTTTTCTGTTCTAAGTGCAACGCTGTAGTGATTATCTTTAATTTGTTATGCGTGAAACATTTTTGCTATTTAGTAGGGCTGCACGATATTATAAAAACCTGCGATATTTGATAACAGTGCTTAATATTGCGATATCGATGTTACTCATGATAAATGAACAAATATTAAAGTATGCAGTGTTGATGTCGTCTGACGTGTGACGTCTGCTCTGGGTTCAAAGCAAACAAAAACTAGTGCATGAATTCCATTACAACATAACATTTTTATTGCAAACATATGCAGCTGCACCTGCTACTGTATTAGCAGCAAAACAACAAACTGCAGGCATGCAGTCCCTCAGTGACTTTAAATCATCACCTTCACCATAAAACTTTTTCTGATGCTCCAAATACAGAAAAACATCCCTTACCAGGGTTTTCAGAATAAATAAAAAAATCAGAAAATAAGTTTAAATGTTAAATAATAGTTAACATCACTTAAATGCAACAGCAAATTATATCATTGCTACTGAACATTTTCTCCACTTATGTGGTTATGATATAAGGCTGTTGCTGCTATTGGGAAGTGAACTGTGCTGGGCCAAACTAGGAGAATATTAAGATTTTCTGAGGGAAAGAGAAAAACAATTGTCTACCTTTCAGAAGAGGAACTGGCAAAAAAAAACTACATGGAAAATATGTGAAAACGTTTGTTTTTAACCCCAAATTGAACAAGTTTACCTAGATCTTAAAAAGCAGCTCAGATGATGAAACTGCAACTATGATTCTGGTAACAAGCTAACAAATTGAACTAGCTCCTCTAAGATAACCGGCTAGCAGAGCTTCTGACTGACAGTTTATGTGCAGCAGCAAATCAACTATCCTGATTAACAAGGTTATAAAAGCTCATAAATGAAAAATCACTTTGATGTGTGGGGGAACTTTTCCAGGCCCTCTTTAGCAGGGTGGGACTGGGAGGAGAGTGCTGTAGCCTTTTAGCTGGAAGCTAACTGGAGCCTGGGGCTAACGGTGGGTTGGTTCACCGGCACGTGTCAGAGTCAGCCTGGTTATTATCAGCTGCTTAACGACACCGAGCGGACTCACGTTCATGTTTGAAAGCAGCGCTGATTCCAGAAACCTCAGCACAAAGTGCGTTCGTTAATCTGAGCCAGCATGACGAACAAGGGAAGCGAGCGGCAGCGGAAAGCGGGGGCGGAGCGGAGCGGAGACAGTGGAATTTTGGGGTAAGGGTCTACGTAGGGGGCGGGCGTATTACTTGAAAGGACCCATCTGATTGGCCGCATATCAGAAGGGCTACATTTGATTGGTCAAATAATACTTCCGCGTAAAAAACTGAGCTGGTTTACAAAAAGTGGATGTATGACACAGATGGAAATGTTTGAACCAAACATTTATCGGCGTTTTTGACGTGCTTTGCGATGGGCCTATCGCACGTCCTGTTATCGCGATGACGATAATTTTTCGATATATTGTGCAGCCCTAATATTTAGAATATTTATTATATATTATGTTCATATATTCTTAATATTTAGTTAGTTTAGTTGTTTTTGTATATTTGATTCTATATATTTTGATACAGTATATAATGTATAGTGCTGTACATTCTGACAACTTCATAGTAATTAATGTAAATATGTGCAACTTAGAAAAATGAATGTTCAATAGTCGTTCTAATAAAACATGCCTGTTTGTAGAAAACATGCGTGTGTTCGTGCAGGTGGGGTGGTGTGGTGGGGGTGGGGGCGCTCAAAGGGGGCCTCGCCCAGGGAGTAATTCCATGTAGAACCGCCAATGGCCTCCTCTGTCGACACGTCACTAGCCCTTTTTACAAGACACACCATGCCGGCAACTTGGCGTAATATTACCGCAACGGTCTGTCTTAAAAACGACTATTGTGCCATGCCGACACAGAGGGCGGTGTCATGTTGACAAGGGGAGTAAATGCTGAGCTCAGGCCAGAAAATATATTGAAAATGAAAGTAAACACGGGCAATAAGGTTTGCTTTGTGAACAAAATCAGCTGAGACGGCAAACTGGAGTGCTGTTCTGTTAGAACTGCAGCTCAGATCACCAGAGACTGCACAGGGACTAATGGGGACAGACACCTTTAGGAGTGGCTTGCTAACAAAATGTAACGATTGCATTAAAAAGCAAGTTATGTCTAAGATAAACGGAAGTCCGCTGCAGTGCAGAGACCACCCCCATGCTACCTTTATACCGCCATCGCCTACATTTTTATGAAAAGTACACGATTGCGCCGCGTTCCCGCCACGGTCTGACCACTTATAAACAACCTAAGGCTCCATGACGCTGCTACGGCCTCGCGGCAAATTGATGGCACTGTTTTGTAAAAATGGCTACTGGAACACATTCAACCAACCATCAGAAGGTAAGGTGGGTTCGGTGTTTTGCCCAAGGACACAACAATAGCAACAGACTGAGCGGGGATCAATCCTGCAACCTTCCTACTGAGGGGTGGACATTTAACCCCCCTGTCGGCATCGTACGGCGTTGTTTTTCTATTCTCATACGAATGCAAGGTGAGTGAATGTTGAATCGGTCTGTTGTGTTCAAGTTTCTGTTTCATCTTTGTTCCTAATAATTTTGTGATTTTATTGTGGTCGGCCATCAACTTTAGATGCGTCATCGCCACCTACCAATCTGGAGTGAGGACCTGCATATCCCCCCCCCCCCCCTCCAGCATTGACTATCCAGCATGTTTTAGTTGTTTCTCTGCTCCAACACCACTGCTTTTAGTTAGTAGATGATTAATGGGCTTCTGCAGAGCTCCATGAGCTGCTGAGTAATGAGGTGTGCTGGAGCAAGGAAGCAACTAAAACACGCTGGATAGTGGACCTTCAGGACCAGAATTGGTTATCTCTGGCTTTGACGACAACTTGAGGAGACAAATGACATAAAAATATAAAACGTCATCTTTCTGAACACACATTATGTCTATTTGATTGTTTTGATTAATTTAATTTGACAACAATGTAAAAAATATTTCATTATTTGTATTTTTATATATTTTTACTGATTTTCCTAAAAAAATCTAAGTGAGCAGAGATTGGAGGAATGATATGTCAATGCCTGTTAATAATTAAACACTGGTTACTCAGGTGTTTCCTGTTACTGCAGCAGGTCTTACTTTACCAATGTTTTAGTTAAACTGGAAAAAAGGGAACATCTAGACAGTGGAAGAACAATTTTAAGCTTTTTTTTCAGTAATAAGGTGCTGATTGAATTGTGAAAATGACTAAAATGGAGATGTTCTCTAATAGAAATCATCCTGTAACAGGTTCAAACGGGAACTTTTGTCTGAATTTCTAATTTTCACCTCATTTTTAACACGGTGATCTGAATTTATGCTAAACAACCAGAGTACAAAGCCTCTTATCATCCCCCAAAAGCTGGAACTTAACAAGACCAAGTAAATTAACATAACCGACTGAACAAAACCTATCCAGCCATAACGTTCATTTTGTGTGTTTTCCTAATTTTCTTTGTTTGTTCTAACTTTCTGTCTCTTTCTCTCTGAGATGAGCACTCTCATTCGCGAGGCAGCACACGCTCGACAGGAGGTGGGCCTGAGTGAAATGGCTCCTGACATATCCATCACTGCAAATTACATCTTTGCTTGTGCTGATCCTCTCTTTTGGGCTAATCAAGTTATATGCCCCTGCACAACTATCAAGATGCCTGCTAATGTCTTTTCATTTGCAAAGATAATTACAGCAGGGTTCCACTTGAAAATCCATACATGCCAACAAACAGAGCCAAAACCGACCAATCCACCAGGGTAATTATTTCTCCCTTCTGATGTATACTGTAGATACGTCTCGAGGGGTTAATGACACTGATTAAAATGATTTATGCCATAATAAAAGAGTCAGGGTTGACATGTGTACAGGAAACAAAATATGCATTTGCATGTGAATGGGCATGAATGCTAATGAGTTTTGCATTTCACATATTCAGTTTCTTTTTTAAGAAATATCAACATTTGCATTTGGTGCCTAGAGGTGCTAGAAAACTTGGCTCGGCAACACCCCGACAATACACAATCTGCAATCAGCTGGTGTAACACGAGCAGCTGAGAACGGAACATGTTGTGAGTGTTGTTATCCTAAGGTGAAATGTGTGTGTGTGTGTGTGTGTGTGTGCGTGTGTGTGTGTGTGTGTGTGTGTGTGTGTGTGTGTGTGTGTGCGTGCAAGCTCTTGTGAATGCAAGGTGAGTGAGGGGAACAAGCTGCAGGAGGCTTAGTGGCTAGGAGAGTCTAGACATAATGAGTTTAATAACGTACAATGTTCATTAAAACGTAGCTCAGAGCCTCTTCGGAGGCGTCATTCCTGTCAGATTAGTGGTGCTGAGATACGGCTGGGGCTGAGCGGAAGCAGCCCATATGGTGTGTGTGCTCGACGACACCGTGACCCACAGCAGATGTGCTGTTTTTCTCTCCCCCGGTGTTGGACTCAGCTTCTTTGACACACCTGTGTTTACTCCTGGGCCCCACAATAACATCAACAAATGAGTCTTGCATTCTCTATAGGATGCAATAAAAGGGCTCTGAGCAGCGAGAGAAAAAAATCATTTTGACTTTATTAGTAGGGCTGGCTTCCTCGTGGGCATTAACAAAAGAGTGACAATCTGGAGAAGAAGATCAATTACGCTGGTGTGATGTCTGCATGCAGATGTGCCAGCCTCTGAATCAGTGTTTCTAAAAGTGGATAAGGATCTAACTATTCACATTTTCTTATTTAGAAATTGCAGCTGTGATTTTATTTCAGTTATTAGAGGCCTACATTCTCATAATGTGTGTATGTGTGTGTGTGTGCGTGTGCATGCATGCAAGTGTGTGTGTTTATGTTTTAGATACTAATTTCTTACAGTGGAAACCTTGAAATATTTGTCAAAATTTTGCATGCACACAAATCAGATGCTTACATGTGTCCATTTACCGAGAAGGACTTGAGGACACCAAAGTAAACATGTATCAAGATTGCAGGATTTTAGGTCAAAAGATGAGAGGATTTCTACTTTCCACAGTCTGGGATTTACCTCCCTTTTGTAAATCGGTCCTTTTAGCATCATCAAACTATGGCATTCAGCTGCTGCTGGAGGTGTTTGCAGCAGTGTGAAGAGCTCCAGTAAATCTGAGAATTTGAAGCCTCTCAGGTTGTCCACGAGTGAGGAAACAATGGACTGGAAGATCAGGAGGATCAGGATAGTGTCTGCAATGATGCGGACACCAAACTGGTCTGTTATAGGGTGACCAGATCCCAACTTGCCAAATGTGAAACAGAGACTACTCAATGTGGGACAATGTGAAGTTCCAATGTAACGAGAAATAAACAAACAAAATGCACATTCTGCCTTTTAGCCCTAACATTACTGTTACATTTACATACAATTATTATTCTTATTATCATATATTTCTTGTATATATTTTATTTGAATTCAACATGAAGAAGCATACAGCAAAAGCTTTACTATTTCACAGTTGCTCTCACGTTACCATAACATGACTCAGGCTCTTTGGGCCTTCTGTAGTGGCTCTGATCATTTTAATAATAAAGAGAGGCCCACAATAATAAAAACATGCAGGTTTAAGCAGCTTTTCGGAGTTTTCATTGAATGTTTTCCACAACAGAATGACAGTAAAAGTACCAGTAATATTTTTAGATCGTTTTTTAAATTAATTTTCCACTAAAATCAGCAACTCATAGAAAAAATGTCCACACTTTTTTGCTATTTTTTCTTAATTCGGAAACAAAACATGACAACAAAATTCTTCTAGATTGTAGGTGAGAGAATGAACATCAGATTCTAATCTAAAAAAAATTCTGATCTAATCTAATAACAGTTTTTTAGAGTTAGTTTTTGCCTCAAATTTCTGAGAAAAAGTGATCAGAGCTTCCATTTATTCTCATTATTTCTTCACTGTGCTTTAAGGGGCTCAGCATGTATGCAGGTATCTGAAACCGCAGCACCTTGTCTGTGTTAGAGCCTCCATTGTGTTTATCATGGACCTGTCTAATTACTGGAAAACCTGCTTTTGACCTCTTCATATCAGACTCCGCGCCGAGACATGAAAGAATGACTCAGAAACAACAAAGACTGTCGAGTTTCTCTGAACACGTTTAATTCACCAGTTTACAGCATTTTCTCCTCCATGCTCACTCACGTGGGTTTTAGTGGTTCGGGCGCGCCCCACACACGCTCCAGATCTGCATTAAAGTCCTGCCTCCGTTTGATTGACAGCAACAGGCAGAGGGCAGGCGTGAGTCAAAACCAGATCGGCACAAGCAGGTACAGGGAGCAGGCTGGAGACGTCGTAGAAGACAGGCGAGGGTCGTGATGGCAGGCAGAGTTCAAGGCAGGGGTCAGGAGAAAAACGAGGTCCGGAGGCTGAGATCAGGTGGAGTGAATGACTGGAAGATTTACTGGCAAAGGCTTTCAATAATCTGGCAGGGAACTGGTGGCTGACTGGTGAATATATAGCAGGGGGAGCAGGTGTGAGTGATGAGCTGAGGAGTCAGGAGCAGGTGAAGTGGATGAAGCTGATTACAGGAACAGGTGAGATGAATGGAGTTGAAAGTGGTTGCCAGGGAAACAGGGCTTGGTGAGGGGACCAGGTGAGGGGACCAGGTGAGCTGAATGAAGGCTGAAAGATGGGAGTCATGACAGCATGACTTAAATTTTTTTTAAGTCGACAGTCAAGTAATGAAAATTGAGTCAACTTTGACTAGTCGTTGATGACGTCATACACCTGAAGCGGGTTGGTTCGCTGGAGTTTTTGACAATTAAAATTGCGCCCACATTTTCTAAGTCAAACGCATTTCTTTTAACATCGGTAGTTTCTGCTTCAGCCCCCCCCACCCCCACCCCCACCCCCACCCCTGCGCAGCGGCCGCAAACTCACTGATGCACCTGCAGCCTCTCAGAGTTCCTGCTGCTCTAAACACTAAAATAATTATTTCATTTTCTGTTCCTCACTTCTGATTACCTTCAATGGTGTCTGTTTGTTGCAACCACCAGGTACAAAAACTAACTTGTTTTTATTTGACTATTTTTCTGTCCTGCCTGTTTATTATTTTCCTGCATCTCCTCTCAATCCTAAAGAGAAACTGCTACCTGCCTTCATATATATTCACCTTATGAGATACTTTTGAACTGCAGTTCTAAAAGATTCACCGACCGCAAAAACAGCGGAGTGCGCGCCGACCGCACTTGTGAAGTGATGTCACTGTAGAACAAAACAGGTGCTCCACAGCAGCGAAACGCATCAGGCACAAATAAAAGACAGAAAACATAAAAGGAAATGAGCCGACATGAACGATCGTGTGTTAAATTAGTTTTTGAGGTGGCGACACCTGATTTGATAATGTTACTGTGGCCGTGCTCAGGACGCAGATGTCTGGAGCGCGTCAACAATCAGAGCTTTGCATGTGCAAGCTGGTTAAGGTTAGGATGGGGGTGAGAGGAAGGTTAAATTGCAAGAGGGTAAAGGTCACAATTCGGTTAAATATCCGTTTTACGGCGGGCGTCAGATACCGACGCTCTGGCACAGCGCGTTGCCTCCCGACGCGCAGGGGCTCGCCACCTGCTGTCTTTTCAGAGGACTGCATCTTGTCGCTCATTATTACGTGACAGCGACTAGTCTATGACAGACATAAAAAGTCACTACAGAGCAGTGAAGTCGACTAGTTGACTAGTTGATACAACTCCTAATTATCAACAGCCGTTCTCACTGTCCTTCTTGGCAGATCTGGTTGTTCAATCTTGGAGGTTTCTTTGGTGAGTTTAGGCTCTCTCAATGTCCTCTGTCTCAGTATGTTGTCACAGACTGCCTCTATGATGTCCAGATTGGGTCTCTGTGGGGGGGGGGGGGGGGCACATATCATCTGTTGAAAAACTCTTTGTTCTTTTTGCAGCTGAAGATAGTTTCTAGCTGCGTGGTTTCTATAAAAGGCCTGTTTCAGTTATTATTCTCTATTTGCATGGGCCTTCAAAAACTAATTTGTAATTATTCATGATCCAAATTGAAATGTTTTACCTTCAGTGCTCCTCTGATATTGTTTTAGAAGAAAACAGCTTGCTGCATCAGACACCTGATTCTGACAGGGAGAAGGACTCTGCTGGGTGCTGATGCTTGCTGTCACTTAATCTGCTTGTTTAGTTTATTCATACTGATGTGAATGAGTCACATAATAGAAAACTGATTACCTGGTATGTAACCCATCTTTTCCAACCCAGCAGTATGACTCAGAACAGATAAGACCATGAAGTAGTGGCTTGAATTATACATTTTAGGCAGAGATACAGTGTTTTTGCTGAACTGTTTTTTTTAACAGTAAAGCACGACAGATTTATAATATTCTTGTAAAAAGCTATTTTGGGATGTGTGAAAAAAAAGTCTTGCTCCCTGCAGTGAGGCAATTAGAAGATATGAAACATATGCACTCATTTCAGAAGGCACTACATCATGAGCAGCTGAACACTTCTAGAAGATGCCTCCTTGGGAAGGTGCGTCAGGCATGTCCTTTTGGCAGAAGTTGCCTGAATTGACCCAAGAGGCGCTGAAGGGACTCCACCTCCACTTTGGCTACGAAATATCTTGGGGTCGCACCAATGGAGCTGGTGTAGGTTGTTGGGGAGAGGACAGTTTGGGCCTCTCTGCTGGATCTGCTACCATCATGACACAGACCCAGAAACCAGACGGTGTCCTAGATTTTAAAGTGACATGTCTTTTCTCAAAGCAATTGAGGAGTTCTCAGATAACAGTTATGTTATTTGTTTGACCTCAAGGTTGTATTTAGAAGGGGATAAGAGGAACATGCTGATTTGAGTGGAGCAAGAAACCCCTAAAGCGAAGATGTTCAGCTTCAGAAGGAAAGCTTTACCCAAAAACACACACTAAAGGCCCGCACGTGCTCTTTATACTCTAGTTCATACATCCTTTAACATAACAGCCTGTAGTTGAAATGGTCGGACTTGGGACAATGAAGAATGGTTAAATATACCAAGTTTACATGGCAATCCATGGATGGTTTTGACATGCAAGGGGATATTTTCCCAGGTGCCTATCAGGAGAATCCTTTGCTTGCGATGTCGATGAGGTTCTGTGGCCAGACCCCAACAGACAGTGGGATCCATGAACCCACGTATGCACAGCACGACCTTCCGACTACTAGACAACCCGCTCTACCTCCTGAGCTACTGCTGCCCTCATGGAATGTTTCCCAGTGTTGTGTCATATTTACTTGTGTGCAATGAGCCAAGTTTTGCAAAATGTGTTCAAGCAACAGACAACAACTGTAACTGTATCCTCATTTCTCTAAAAGCCTTTTATACCAGCAGAGGCAACAACAGAGCCAAGAAGATACTGATGGACCCCATATCTGGGCCATGAACTGTTCACCGTCCGTCAATCAGTCAGAAGATGGAGCAGCCTCAAAGTTCAGACAACCACAACAGCTTCTTCATTTAGGATTTGAGGCTCAAACACACACACACACACACACACACACACACACACACACATATATATATATATATATATATATATATATATATATATATATATATATATATATATATATATATATATATATATATATACATATATAGATGTTTAAGCAATTTCACATCAGAGGGAGCGCATTGTTGCTGAATATCAGCACTGGTGTGATTCGGTCGTAGGCATAAGGCCGCAGGCCGAGTGCCATAGATAATCACACCAGTGCTGATATTCAGCAACAACGCACAACCTCGAGTGTGATATTGCTTTTATACAACAGTTCTACCTGCTTATTTTTTATAACAACAATAAACAACAACAGATTATAATTTGTTCATTTATGTAATCATTTATCAGGCTTCGCCAACACAAATAGTCCCAACATGAAACGAAGACTCAGACATGGCTGTTGCTAGGCAACACAAACATTTCCTACAATAATGGTTAGAACGCCTGTGCACAGCGGTGTGATACTGTTTGTAAACAGTCCCAGTGCTGTTATAGTCCAATATCAGCTCTCTTGGAAAGTCTCTTGACCAATCAAATCACTTGGTCAGAACTAAATGTTGTATAAATATGCATATATATATATATATATATATATATATATATATATATATATATATATTATACATATTTATATATGCATTTATATATATATATATATATATATATATATATATATATATATATATGTGTGTGTGTGTGTGTGTGTGTGTGTGTGTGTGTGTGTGTGTGAGAGAGAGAGTTGTATGATATAATTACATTAGGTTATTTATTTCATTTAGGCCAGCCAGAATAACATTTTGTTCCTCCACAGACTTGTATACATCCCAATATAACCATAAGAAGTATTTGAGTAATTACACAGAACTGCTACTACCAAGGGACCTGTGGAAACGTCTAATAACAGAGGTTGTTTGTATTCTTAGTAAAATTCAGTGTCCCAATGAAAACCCCTCTGATTAATTACTATATTTCATCAAACACTAGAGTCTGGTGAAAGCATCAATTTTTTTCAACTCGGACATGCTTGAGAATTCCAAAAACCTCATTGGTGATGCTAAAATAGAGAAAGTCTGGTCTTAATTAGACACTGTCTATACAACGTTCTCAGCTGAGTGAACATTCAGTGACTTTGCAGAGAGTATGATCATTTGTTTTCACCGTTGCCGATTAATGAGAAGCATAATGTACTGCTCTCATTTCAGATATTTGAGGTATTTTTGTGTGAAATTGTTGGACATAGAACTTCCTTCCAGGTAAGCATTCTGGTCTATCTAAAAGTTTACCTTGCAAGACAAATCTCACTTTGTCACCAAGATGAATTAGGGGAAGCCCAGGGTGAGTTATTGGGTCATCATGGACGTAATTTTGGGGGGGGACAGGGGGGACATGTCCCCTCCACTTTTTCCAAAGTCAAGTTTTGACCCCTGCAACTTTTACCATCCAAAAACAATATTACGCTATATTAAATTGACACTTTTTGAGCTCTAGGACCAAGTGGAAAATAACCAGTTGTGTTGAAGCCTGTTTCCCATTAGAGCATACTGTAAAGATACAACAACCCCCCCCCCCCCCCCCCCGTGTCCCCTCCACTTCTAAAGTGAAAATTACGTCCATGTGGGTCATGCAGCCAATTCTGCCTTCACTGTATGAAGTATGCACCTGATAAACACTTTGTAATTTCTGCTGGATGGAAAGCAATTTCTCCAGAACATGGAAGGCACCAGTGATCCGATTTACTAAAGACACTCCTGGTTTAAATCTGGGGTATCTATGAAAGCTACTTAAAAAAGAATCAAACCATAAAATGTACAATATGTAGACCAAGAAAAATCTCAAAGATGTAAATTTCTCTCCTGATGCTAGATGTTGGTCTGTTACAAATGTCTAATTTTAATGGATATAAGTGAGCATCTTAAGCAGCAGCTGTCTGCTCTTGCCTATCCTTGAGTTTGATTCAAATGTCAATACCTCCTTTATATGTGCACAGGCATAACTATCCATGGATTGAGTGGGTAGCAATAACATCACAGGGGGAAAGGGGCGAGTGGATCGCCCAGTGGCAGTCACTCCAGGTGAGGAGGCGGCGATCGACTGGTGACAGTAACAATGGGGTTTAAGCACGTCTCCTGGTGAAATGTCATCTGGTACATGCAGGGCACCCTTAGTTTAAACACTGGAAAAGTCATTCTGATTCGACAGAGGTAGACCTGGTACTGGGCATGATGACACCGTCCCTAATAAAATGATAAATGACCCACACTTATAAAGCGCCTTTCAGAGTCAGAGGACTCCAGCCCGCTTTACACTACAGTGTACCATTCATCCACTCACACACATTCTCACACTGGTGGTGATGAGCTATGATGTAGCCACAGCTGCTCTGGTGCACACTGACAGAGGTGAGGCTGCCGAGCACAGACGCCACCGATGACCATCACCAGCAGGCAAGGTGGGTTAAGTGTCTTGCCGAAGGACACAACAGTAGAATTATCTGTCCAGAGCCGGGATTCGAACCTGCAACCTTCTGATTACTGGACAACCCGCTCAACCTGTTGAGCTACTGCTGCCCTAAACGAGACCCTTGTTTTAAAACACTTTATTGCAAGACATAAAAGTTAGTGGAAGGCTGTGTGTGTCATGATCTGCGTCTGTGTCTTCCTTCATGTGTCTCCCGATGTTTCTCCATGCCTCTCTAGATTCCCTTCTGTGTTTCATAGCGCCCTCATTTGTCTTTTGTCTGCGCCTCAGTTAAGTGTCTTATGTTGTTACCCTTTTAAATCATTCCTCCCTGGTCAGCTCCAGCCTCTTTGTCCCCAGCTCAGTGTGTGTGTGTGTGTGTGTGTGTGTGTGTGTGTGTGTGTGTGTGTGTGTGTGTGTGCGTGTGTGTGTGTGTGTGTGTGTGTGTGTGTGTGTGGATGTGTGTGCGTGCGTGTGTGTGTGTGTGTGTGTGTGTGTGTGTGTGTGTGTGTGTGTGTGTGTGTGTGTGTGTGTGTGTGTGTGTGTGTGTGCGTGTCCTCCCAGGTCAGCTCCAGCCTCTTCGTCTCAGTGTGTGTGTGTGGGGGGGGGGGGGGGGGGGGGTGGGTGCTCCTCCAGCCAGTTTGAGCCCTTCCCTCTGTCTTTAGACAATTGTTGTTTAGTTTTGTGTTAAGGTATTTGCCCTTCTCTGTTTCTGTTTTCCCAGTTAGATTATCATATTCACCTGCCTTCCCTCCAGCCCTCACTCCACACACCTGCTGCCATTTTCCCTAATTACTCCTCCCTGTGTATTTAAGCCCTGTCTTGTCTCTGTCTTGTGTTGGTCCATTGTGGTATTCTGTCAGTTCTGCTCTAGTCTCTAGTGTTCTTTGTCTCTAGTATTTTGATCTCAGCCCTCTCCAGTCTCTAGTGTTGTGTCTGTAGTTTTCATTTTGGAATTATTGGAGTTTTGACTTCCAGCCCCTGTGGATTTATTCTTATTTTTTGGACTCATCCTTCAAAATAAAGGATTTTTCTTTATATTATCACCTGCCTCGTGTCATCTTGGGTTCCTGCATTTCGGTCCTACAAACCTCGTACCGTGACAGTATGGTTGTGCAATTAGAAGCACTTTTGTCAAACACAGGCCTTTTCCAACAGCACCACTCCGTGTGACTCGTGTTGGTGCGATTCTTTCTGGCTGTCTTTTCCAACAGCATGGTTCAGTATTTTCCACTTGCTTTGCCTCTACTTTTTATTCCCTGCTTCCTGGAGGATCCAAGTGCACTGACGTGGGCCGGCATCATGGCTGTCTGCCGCTGAATTGTGTTTCTGTGTAGCATACAGATCACCTCATGCTTTTTTTTGTCTTGAGTAATGACACTCACCCTCCCTCCCTCACACACTGTAAGGGGCACACCCATGTTTTGTCACAGAGCTGGGAGGAAGATCCAACTACACTTAGGTGAGCAGAACTGTACCAAGCTTGGGCTGAATAGTGCTGTTGAAAAACGGCTTCAGTGAAAAGGTTACTGGTTCAGCACTGTGGCCTTGTGAAGTCACTATGATGTCTTCATGCTTGCATGTGTTTATTTTTTCAAGATATTCAAATTTCCTCCCACAGACCAAAAACATACATGTGGCGACTTTAAACTGTCACTAGGTGTGAGTGTGTATGTGTGTTAATGGTTGTACATCTCATTCTGCTCTATGTGTGATGCTGATGGACCAGCTGTCCACAGTTTTGTGTCAACTGACCACTGGAGATGGGCACCAGATCCCAGTGGCCTTTCACAGACACAAACAGGTCAAACAAATGCAGGTACAGGTAAATATATACAAACCAGAAATCTATGATTCAGCTCTTCGTAGTCAAAGTGAACCTCTCAACTAACCAGAAGACATTTGCTTTAGATATAAAAAACAACAACTAATAAACAGGTCCTTCCCTGAGACACCATTTTTTACTTTTTTTTTAAAACGATCAGTCATTCTGAGTTTAATTTTAATATGTCAGCTGAACATGAAAATAGTCTCCTACACCTATCTCCTGTATTAGCTTCCAATAGAAAATGGACTGTGAAACCCTAGGATTTGAAAAGCCTGACAGATCTACATCACACTGTCACTTTACAACTAATAATAATAATATATTTAATTTCAGGCGCCTATCAAACACCCAAGGTCACCGTACAATTAAACTTCTTCGTAGAAACAACAATGAGACACATCACTCACCCATCTAAACTCGTGACGGGGAAGGCTGTTGTTGGTTTTGTGTGTTTAGTGTTTAGCAGCTCCAAAACACAGCGGAAGTCCATCCAGAAGTGTGTTGTTTGTGGAGATAAAACATCAAAGTTGCAAAGTAAACACAGTCAGTGGCAGAGCTGTGTTGCTGTTCACCAATCAGAGGCGATATTTCCAAAAATCAGGAAATAAGATTCAATTCCCTGTTGTCTGAAGCTACTTTCTCCTCCTGGTGAATTTTCTGTGCTCAAACAGGCACATTCGGGCTTACCTACCCCATACCTGTTTATTCTGGATCACAAGAACAAACTTGTGAAAAGTAGACCTGAAAATTTAAATAAACATGCAAGGAAATGAGAAACCATTCATTTAAGAACACCAATTGAAAGATCTAAATTATGAATAGTGAAGGGACAAAAAGCTCTTTTCATAAATGAATTTTTTTTTGTGATGCATAACTGCATCGATAATCTAATCCAACCAAAACATCTTTAAACCATTGCTAAAACGATTTAGAGATTTTCAGACAAAGATTAACATCTGACATAGACACGATTTTCTATCCCTTCATGCAAATGGGTGGAAAAGACTTTTCTTTCAAATTATTGGTGTTGTTTATGCAGGACAGACAGAAGTCTCTTTCACACCAAATACGAAATGGATGCAGTCTGGTTTCCGTACAGCTTCTGCAAAGATCAAAAATCAGTCAGATCACTCACACCGGCTGTGGTGCCGCTCAGATGTGGATGCAAAGCTCCAGAATTTTTACGTATAGACCAGGGACGAAATTTTGATTTCAGAAGTGGGGGGGACACAGCAGGCTTGTGCGGATTTGGGGTGGGGGTGTTATGTAAAGACCCTTTGACACGTCACATGCCCATCTCAATAATTTTTCCATCCTCAATATTATATATATATATATATATATATATATATATATATATATATATATATATATATATATATATATATATATATATATATATATATATATATCAAAGTTAAAAAATGTACAACTCTATTATCATTAATATTTATTATCATTATTGAAGTGCAGTTTTGGCTGTTGACAATGGATAGGCCATTGTATTTATTGTTTTGGGTCTTTTTTTATTGTTTTTGGTGCAACATTTTCTAACAGGGAGTGAGATTCTTTTTTTTATTTAATTTTTGTTTGTTATTTTTATTCATTTAGAAGTTCTGGTTCTGGACATTTCAATGTTAAATGAAGGTTTATTTGTTGCATTTTAAAGGGTGTACTTGCATTATTATGATATATTAACATTATATTAGTGGTTATTTTGGTCTAGATAATGTTGACAATGATATCGTTTATCATCAACAATTTGTTGGACAAAATATCGTCCAGCAAAATTTGTTACTTTCCCAGGCCTAGTCAAAAGTATAAAAAGTATTTATACATAAACGGTCCCTCCTGAGATCTGGCCGTTATTTCATTTGCTGTGTTAGAGGACATGCTGAACTAATGTTTTACACATGATCATCACCCTAACATTTGTCACAATGATCAATTTTATGTCTATCGTATCTTCATTATTTCAACCTCACCTGTGAGCCTCCAGCCTCTGCTCCATCTCCTCCAGGCTCTCGTCCTCCATCTCCTACAGCCTCTCCTGCTGTACCTTCACCGGTCTCTCCTCCTGCATCTCTGTCACTCACCTGAAAAAAAGATGCATGAACTATAAACAGTGGGAGATTTTGGAATGGAACAAACAGAAATATTTACAGGATGGTTCTAGTATGATTCACAATTATTATTAATATAATGTGTAAATTATTCATTACCAATTTGAGTGTATAAAAACATATTAAATATGTTTTTTCCCTTAAAAGTGTTTAAACAGTTGTTGCATTTCAACACACAAAAAATAAATGGAAAAAATAAGATAAATCTAATGAAAAGTGTACATCTTTGACATTAAGCTTAAAAAAATCTTTTGACGATGATGATACTGTTCATTTTTCAGAGCTTTTTAATGTGAACATATACATTGCAATAGATAAGTTTACAATAAAGTTAAATGATAAAAGTTTTGAAGTTACACTTCTACTACTACTACTACTAGTAATAATAATCATGATGATAATAGTAATAATAATAATAAATAATAATAATTATAATAATACGAATAAATTGTGTCTGAGGAGTCAGTTATGTGGAGGAGATTAGTTTGTAAAAGTTAGTTTTGAGTATGTTTGTGAAGGAGGAGGTGAGTCTGAGCTTAATGCAGCGGTGTCACATGTTCCAACTTACGTTTTGACTTTGAAAGAAGTCTCTTATATCCACTTTTCGTTTTCTTGACATGCTGCCTCCTGGCTGTGCCTAACTACCAAAGACTCACAAATGAACACTTATTCAAATGTTATATAATGGAAGCTGAGCTGAGCTCTGATATTACACAGCGTCTAGTTGACGATGTGACTCAGTACCGGTGTTCCCCAGCGGCTCCAAACTAGCAAAACAACGTGAGCACGTTCTGTTTACAACTTGAGTGACAGCAGCAACAGCCAATAATACGTTAGCAAGTATCAGCAGAGCCAATAGATTAGCTTTTGGGTGGGTCTAATAGGAAACCGGTTTCCGTTTCGGTCCTAGTGCTCAATCAAATCCATTTAATGGAGCGTAATATTGTTTTTGGACGGAAAAAAGTGAAGGGGACCGAAACTGCCTTTTGAAAAAGTGGGGGGGACATGTCCCACCCGTCCCCCCCCAAAATTACGTCCCAGGTATAGACTCTATTTTTCCAGACACTGCACGTGGATTGTCAGGTAGACAAAGGAATGTCAGGAGCTATATAAGAAGTAAGATGTGTTTGAACGATGTCCATCTAGTATAAGTCAAAATAAAAGCCACGCCGCATTATTTTGCCAGCTTTTATTTGATTATATATACAGGGATATTAGTTCACAGAGTATAATAGTTTTTGTTATTTTCACATGTATATAACATTTTATGTCGGAATTCTAATAATTTGGTGCTCTTGTGAGAGCAGAAATCTTCAGACATTCAGAACACAAACTGCAGACAGTGGGATTGGCGGTCTGTCCAGACGCCGTATGGAAACCTTACAGCATGTGTTCTGCACTCGGTGTGAATGAGGTAAAGATCTAAGCTAAAAGTTGCTCTTCAGTAAATAGGGGGCTGAAACATAGTGATAAGGTAAGTAAGGAAAGACCGTTTTAGAACCAAGAAATGACCAAATACACCACAGATAAACCTTTAAGCTCTTTTCCCAAGACACACCAAGCTGGCAAATCAGCGCAATATTACCGCAACGGTGTGTCTTATAAACGAGCCATGCTGGCATGGAGATGCGCAAATTTTGCGACATTCTTTTAACTTCACTTGCTAGTACTGTCACAGTAATTGTCTGTTTTATAAACATCGATTGCACCTTAGCGCAACAGAGAGAGGTGCCACGATCACTTGAGGAGTTACTGCCGAGCTCCGGCTGGCTATATAGTGGAAAATGAAGGTAAAAATGGGCTGTGAGTTTTGCTTTTGTAAACAGAATCAGCTGAGATGATAAACTGAGCAATGCAGCGCTCCAGTAGCTTTTCTTCGTTAGAGCTGGGGGTCAAATCACCAGAAACTGCCCAGGGACTGGGGAGGACAGACACCTTTAGGAACGGCTTGTTAAAAACACTTAATGATCACG
Source organism: Nothobranchius furzeri (assembly GCF_043380555.1). Classification (NCBI taxonomy): domain Eukaryota; kingdom Metazoa; phylum Chordata; class Actinopteri; order Cyprinodontiformes; family Nothobranchiidae; genus Nothobranchius; species Nothobranchius furzeri. Next base: position 43,489,341 of record NC_091743.1, read on the forward strand.
GCTTTGATTGCAATAAAAATCAAGTTATGTCCAAGATAAATGGAAGTCCATGGCAGTGCAGATGTGAGCACCTGTGTGTGTGTACACGCGCTTGTTTATGTAAGGTTTCTCTATAGGAGCGTCCAATAGAGAGTGTGAGGAGCCACAGATCTGCCCCCAAAGATGTGTAGGAGGTGGAGGGAGCTCCAAGCCCCAGAGATCCAGGAGCTGCCCCAGAGCGCAATGACCCCAGGGAGCCTGTAACCAGAAAAGCCCCAGCCCCTTTTGAGAGGCGCAGAGGATTGCCCCGGGGGGCTACAACCAGCAGCCAGCAGAGTTCAGAGAGATAACAGCGGCAAGCCCACAGGCCCACCCACAGCCTCCCACCCCCAAGCCGGCCGAGCCCAGGACCCAGGGGTGACCACCCCCGCCGGGGGCCCAACAGAGCCCAGGGACTCAGATCCCACCAGGCTGCCACCGGGATCGATCAGGCAGAAGCCAACAATCTGAAGCTCCCTGACCCGGGAGCCGCGAACACTCAGGCAGACCAAGGTACCACACTCTGTATTGCGCAACATTATCGCCACAGTCTGACCCATAGGTCTGACCACGTATAAACGACCTAAGGCTCCCTGATACCACCTCGGTGTTGGGGCAAATTAACAGCATTGTTTTGTAAAACCAGCTTTAGCTTGATGCCAGCTTCCTGACCCGTATACCAGCAGGATATTCTGGTAAACATGAGAGACGATTAATGTATGGAGGAGGGTGAGCACTTCGGGATGAAAACAAATGGGTTACAACCAATACACTGAAAGAAGTTTGTACGGCAGAAAGTGAAGCTTTATGATGATTTCTTTGATGTACTGGGTAAATAATTGTAGCTGTGTGTGTACAGATTAAACTCGTTCAGTTGGATCAAACTCAGCAGAAAAAAAGCAAACATTGAGGTACTATCATACGTCTGGGAAATTCATTGTTAGAATGTTTGAGCAGACATGTTGTAAATATTCTCAATCTCTTTATAAAATCTCTTCTGACATATATTTTATGCCTTCTTTGAGGATAAACTACACTAAGTTAAATGCAATGCTGGGTCTCTGATGAGTATCACCCAATAAAGTTAGCGGTAAAAAGCAATTAGCATGATTTTTGAGGACAGGCCATACTTGGAGGGGTTGGGGGTGATTCAATAATCAATAATCTTGTTAAGCGAGTAGCAGCGGTGCACCGATGCACCTCACTGGGCATGGAATGAGCTATTTGTAGCATGTGTACAATCGCCATGAAGAAAATTGGAAAAAAAATCTATTCCCTCTGGTGACATAGATTAACACTGTCATGTTGTGAATGAAACAAAGGCCAAAGCATGGAGCAAATGTAAATTTACAAGAGAATCTTCACAGAGAATGAAGAAAAAAATGCCTTTAGTTAATTTGATGTTGAATCCTTTGTTGCAGGCCCTTATAGTGTCTGCCTGAGGATAATACTTCCACAAGTGGAGATGAAAGAAGTTCAGATGTTCAGGACCTTTATTCTAGGTTTTTTTTTTCTCAGCTCATCAGAACATTAAACAAAGAGATGATAAACCTAACTGTAAAAATATAAACATTTAATGCTGTTGTTTTGATCATTTTCATGGGCACCTGGAGGTGATCCCAGCTGACAGAACCATTCTGTGGCAATAAGGGGCTGAAAAGTTTTCTAGCGCTTTTTTTCAGGAATGAGTGTATTTCAAGCAGAATAAAAAGTCAACGTTATAGCTACTGGTGAGCTGCAACGTTACAAACTTGATTAGTTGCGCAACCATAGTGGACACATATCCATGTAGTGCTTCAATGACATCCCAAAAATTATACAAAACTATGTAATCATTAAAATTTGTATGCTTTTTGTTTCTTTTGTTTCTTAATGCCATTTATTTCCCCCCTTTACAAAGACTGAGCTCTTGCTCTATTTTTAAATGTCAGTGCAAGAGATGATGGCAGATCGAGAGAAGAATACACTGGTGGCCAAAAATATGTATCCCCCTAGAGGGCTTTGGACTCTGACTCATTATTATTCATGATATGAACACTTCTGATTGGTTAACTGCAACACTGTCTCTGTTTGCTCTTCTTTCTGAGTGGAACTGCAAAGTTGATATCTCAACCAATAACACAAGCCTAAACATGCTTTGCCATGTTTTGGAGAGGCTAATGGTTAGCTTCTACTTGCTCTGTTTTCTCCTCGCAAAACAAACAAATTAAAAAATAAATTCTAATAATAACAGCCTTCTCTAGTTGCCAATCAAGATGGGAATGCTAATTTACAGAGCGGTGTAGATCTGTGTGGCTTTGTCTGACCTGAGCGTTTCCCAGTCTACATCCTTTCAGTGGCTAATGCAGGAATTAGAGGTAGAAGAGTTGTCACGTTCAGCCTGCATGTGAAACTCAGAGTGACTGATTTTATTTAAAAAAAATAAGTAGTGCACATTTCTCAGTGAACCTTCACTCTTAACACTTTTGTACTATATTATTATTGGCTCTTGGTTCTCATTTTAAGAATAAATCAACTGATTACAATCAACCTATGTTTTTATCAGCTGATAGCATCTGAATAATTTAGGATCACTTCTAAAGTAGCACATTGGTTTGCTTTTACATGTCATTTAGACACTTATGACAAGGTCTGACCTACAGTGACATATAAGTAGCACTTCAGCTTGACAGATTCTGATGAACCGACACTCAAGAGTAGTGCAGGGTTAATCTGACGTCTGAACAGCAGTTCACAGAAATCTGTCAAATTGCATTACATAAAGTATGTAAATAACAGTGACATAGTCCCTCCATTGTGTTGTAAGAGTTTCTGGCAGCCTTACTTGCTTTTATCCCATATCTGAATCAGATAGAGCTGTTCATGCTTTCGTTCTTTTTTAAACACAGAAACAGTTTTGTTTACCTGTTTGTAGCTACAGTTTCGCCGACGGCTGCCGGCTTCTTCAGGCTTGGTCAGCCTGAAGAAGCCGGCAGCCGTCGGCGAAACTGTAGCTACAAACAGGTAAACAAAACTGTTTCTGTGTTTAAAAAAGAACGAAAGCATGGATTTACAAAGACACAGCAAGAACACACCTAAGAGATAGAGCTGTTGCTCAGCATTTTACCTTCTAGCACTACCGCAATCAGCTTAGACTTGTTCTCATCTTACTATTTTATTATCCAAAACCAACCATGACGTGAAATAGTGTCCAGCCCATGTCATGTTTACGAGTCAGCAAGCCAATCAACAAATGGGTTACTTTACGGTCTCAACTGGCACCAAAAACTGAAGCTGCACAACCTTCATCTCAGTAAGTTCATCTTAGAAGTGTGTTCATAGACCATGGAAGAATACCAACGTCATTAGCAAGTACAACAATGCAATAAAATGAAAATATTGTATAATATATATATAATATAATATATTATATAAATATTGTGAAACACCTGCTATACAAAAATTAAGAACTAACTGAAAACTAGACGTTTTTCAGCAAAAGAAGCCATGTGGTCTACGGGGAAATCACTTTCAGCTGATTCTAAACTTGGTCTATGCTGTGTGTTGTACTATAAGATATAACATACTCTTTTTTTTATTGAACTGGATGTTGGAAATGTTTTTTTTTAACGGTGCAGTATCAGTTCTAGCAAAATCTGTTCAGGCAAGCTGTACTTTGAACAACAATTCAAGGGGGTCCGAATCCTGTCTTCAGGATTCACAGAATCTGATGGTTGCAGGAAATTGCACCTGCTTGTGAGACAGACATCTAAGAGCTGACATGTCTGGTGAGCTGCTGTAAAGTTCTAAATGTACAGAACTTACTCAAAACCGAACCGAGTCTCCTCCCTCTGGCCAGTATTTTAGTAATCAGTGACAGATTCCAGCATTTTACATTTCAGCTGTGATTAAAATTATTATTTTTTTTACCACCCATCATTTTTCGGCCACTTATCACGGGGTGGGTCACGGGGGCAGTAGCCTAAGCAGGGAGACCCAGACTTCCCTCAGCCCAGCCACTTGGGCCAGCTCCACCGGGGGAATCCTAAGTCGTTCCCTGACCAGCCGTTACACATAGTCTGTTCAGCGTGTCCTGGATCTCTCTTTAGACCTTGTCCCGGTTGGATGTGCCTGGAAAACCTTAGTAGGGAGGTATCCAGGAGGCATCCTTACCAGATGCCCAAGCCACCTCAACTGGCTCCTCTCGATGTGGAGGAGCAGTGGGTCTACTCAGAGCCCCTCCCAGATGACCGAGCTTCTCACCCTATCTCTAAGGGAGAGCCCAGCCACCCTGCGGAGAAAACTCATCTCGACCGCTTGTACTTGCAATCTTATTCTTTCGGTCACTACCCAAAGCTTGTTACCATAGGTGAGGGTAGGAACATAGATCGACCGGTAAATCGAGAGCTTTGCCTTATGGTTCAGCTCTGTCTTCACCACGACAGATCAGTACCACACCCACAGTACTGCAGATGCAGCAACAATCTGCCTGTTGATCTCTCGCTCCGTCTTTCCCTCACTCGTGAACAAGACCCCGAGAAACTTAAACACCTCCACTTGGGAAAGAAGATCGTCCCTGGCCTGGTGAAGGCAGTCTAGCCTTTTCCCACTCAAGATCATGGTCTCAGATTTAGAGGAGCTGATTCTTATCCCAGCTGCTTCACACTCAGCTGCAAACCGCTCCAATGAGAGCCGGAGATCGTGTTCTGATGAAGCCAACAGGACCACATCATCTGCAAAAAGCAGAGACTCAATCCTTAGGCCACCAAAACAGATCCCCTCAACACCTTGGCTGCCCTTAGAAATCCTGTCCACAAAAGGTATCAACAGATTTGGTGACAAAGGGCAGCTTTGGCAAAGTCCAACTCTCACCGCAAATGAGCTCGACATACTGCCGGCAATGTGGACCAAGCTCTAACACCGGTCATTCAGGGACCTATCAGCCCTTGCCTGGTACCCCATACTCCCAAAGTACCCCCAGAGGGTCCCCCAAGAGATGCGGTCTAATGCCTTCTCCAAATCACTCACACTCCTCTTGCTTGGTCCACCTATTTCTCTGACCGCACGCATGTTCTACTGGTCATATAAAACCAATCTCTTCCCCGCTTCTGTTGGTGTGCTCAAGGGCTCTGTCCTGGGGGCCCCCTTTTTTCACCATTTTCATTTTTCTGCTAGGTTACATTTTCCATTATCACAATATTTTTCATTGTTACGAGAATGAAACCCATCTCTACCTCTCAACCAAACCCTCAATTTCACATCCACCTCCTCCCTTACCATCTGTATTCTAGAAATTCATTCTTGGTTCACTTCCAACTTGCTTGAACAAAACAGTTCTAAAATTGAAGTACTCCTGGTAGGCACCCCTCACATTCTCTCCTAATCTAACAGTCTCCCCTTCTCGACTGACAATTCAACAGTTGCTTCCTCTCCTCATGTGAAAAGCCTGAGTTATCATCCTCAACAGCATTCTTTCTTTTCAATCTTACATCAAAAAATGTATCCAGTCTGTTTTTTCATTTGTGTAACATCCTAGTGAATCTATAATTAAACGGGTATACTAGTAGTAGCACATTCAATGTCAAAGAAAGTAAAATGTTATTATCAGGATAGGGAGAATGTTTAAATGGTTAGCAACGGTGTTCAAGCCAATGGCCCCCTCCATGAGGCCATCACCGCTCAGCAGAACATCATTGTAGCTTCTTCTGGGGAGAAAAACACTTGGAGAAAAAAATAAAGTTACCAGCTGAAATAGCAGGAAATAATACAGTCAAAGAGCTAATTGTAGAAGAAAGCAGTAAAGTGTGGAAAGTGGTCAGTATGTCCTCCAGCAGTCTAAGCCTATAGCAGCATAACTACAGAGATAACTCTGGATAACCTAGCCTTTTAGATGGAGGCATGTTGGAGGCAGGGCAAGGGAAAGCCGTCTTTACCGACTGTGACTCCACCACCGTCTACTCTCCCACTTGTCCAGACCTGGGCTAACATCAGATTTTAACCATAGACCCTATCAAATAAAAATGTTTTAAGCCTAGTCTTAAAAGTAGACAAGGTGTCTGCCTCACAGACTAAAGCTGGGAGCTGCTTCCACAGGAGAGGAGCCTGATAGCTAAAAGATCTGCCTCCCATCCTATTTTTGTATATTCTTGGAACCACCAGTAAACCTGCAGTGTGAGAGCAAAGTGCTCGGTTAGGAACGTATGGAACAAGCAGGTCACTGTTGTGTGATGGAGCTTCATTGTTGAAAACTTTATATGTGAGAAGGAGGACCTTAAAATCTATTCTTAATTTAACAGGCAGCCAATGTAGGGAAGCTAAGACAGGAGAGATATGATCTGGCTTTTTGATTCTCATCATATCTCTAGCTGCAGCATTCTGGACAAGCTGAAGACTTTTAACTACGTTCTGTGGACTTCCTGAGAGTTATGAATTACAGTAATCCAGTCTTGAAGTAATAAATGCATGAACTAGTTTTTCAGCTTCTCATCTTAGCAATATTCCGAAGGTGGAAAAAGAAAATCCTACAAACCTGTTTAACGTGGCATTTGAATGACATGCCCTGGTCAAAGGTTCCTTACTTTGTTCTCGGAGACTAATTTAATGCCATTCAGGTCAGGTGATTGACTAAGCAATTTCCTTTTCTGAATTTCAGGTCCAAAGATGAGAACTTCAGACTTGTCTTGATTTAACAGCAGAAAGTTTTGACTAACAAATTAGGTTCATCAAGGTGTAGCGTCCAGAAATGGTCAATTTTCACCTATATATTGACCACAGAGTCACCGGTCGCCTGCATATATAATTGCACTATCTGAGTGGAGTTTCTATTCTGTCTTCTAAAGCCTAGAAGATTCTGCAGTGTGTGTTGACATTCCATGACGTCAAGATTGTCAGCCTATGTTCCCAAACAAAGCTTTCTTCTGATAAGACTGCAGGATTTGTCCTCTGAAAAAAAGTGAACACTTACGGCTCATATGCTTAAATGATCATTTGGTTGAATGAACAATAATGTGCGAATAATCTGTGCCTAAATTAATAAGGTTGAAATGAATGTGTCCTTCCAATGATACGTTTGTTTTATACTCAGTCTACTCGACAAGCTCACACACACATGCATATCTCCCTGACACAAGGGTACAGTAATGTCATCACACATAGAGGTTTTCTTAATCAGAGCATATTCTATCTGAAGAAGGAATGTTTCTGAGGATTGTTTGGTAAAACTTCCTTAACATGGCACGTTGTGATTTGCCAGAAAATCATATCATAGGGAATAAATAAAACTCAGATCACTTCCCGAGTTATTCAATTCAGTTACTGTAAGTGGAGTTGAGTTGAGTAAGTTTTGTTTCCAGCTGACCCTCCAGAGTGGCCAATCCAGAACTAGCCTCTTTTGAAACCTCTTTTGACATACAGTCAAAACCTGTTTGCACGCTGCAAAGCTGACACAGCTTCGACTCTTTAAGAGTCCATCCTTAGACGCAGTCAACCTTCATGCTGTTGTGACCTGGAGACGACTGTGGCCGTGACCTGGTCGCATTGGGGTTAATCTACAACCTTCAATGCCTTGGGGTCAACTCCCCCCACCCCAGCCCCCAACATTGCATCCAAAAAGAGGGTCTCCACAGGGTACGTAGACACAGCAAGATTGCGTCTGACGTTGTTCTATAAATGATCAACTTTCCAGTTTATAGCAGACCAAATTCTTTTACAACCAGAACTCACAGTTTCTTCCAGATACAAAGGTTCTGATAAAAATCACATTCCATCATCACACATCACATTCCATCACACATCACTATTCATAGCTTGATGTGTATTATAATTAGTCTAGAAAATAAAGTTTATTTTAATTATGTACTTGACTCTGTCTGAATTAATACGAAGTGTGTTTATGGTCACTGAATAAGCAAAGAATCCTAAATTCTTCTGTTTAAACATTCAAAGATCAATCAGATTGATATTTTATATTTATGTAGAATCATCACATCTTATTGGTCATAATTTAACACCCCAGTCTCACAACTCTACATAACATCATTACAAGGGTTAATGGACAGATACAACTGAGTTTCGTCAGCATAACAGTGGAAGTTTATCCCATGCTGTCTAACGATTTTACCAATTGGAAACATATATATACTAAAAAGAATTGGTCCAAGCACTGAACCCTGTGGTGCTCCACAAGTAACCCTGGAGTATGAAGAAGATTTGTCATGTACATTTACAAAATAAAATCTATCAGACACGTAGGATATAAACCAGCTGATATGGAAAAATGTATGTTTATTAATTCTTGATAATTGACTCAATCAACTGAAAGTAATATGTATTGCTCTATGCCTCTTTGCATGCCCACTTATTCAGACACACCCACACAAGGCACACAAGGCACACAAGCCACACACACACACACACACATTTTTGACTTCCCACACACTCTCTGTCTGTCTCTCTCTCTCTCTCTCTCTCTCTCTCTCTCTCTCTCTCTCTCTCTCTCTCTCTCTCTCTCTCTCTCTCTCTCTCTCTCTCTCTCCATCTCTCTATAAATAAACTCTGTGAACAGATGTTCGGGGCATTTTGCCTCGTGCATTTTGCCACAGTTATAACTGTTTGACTTGTCCGCTCATTGTCTTCTTCTCTCTTCACTATAGGAAATGGGTTATTGATAAACATATTGATAAAATCCATGACATTTTTTGGTCCTTCGAAAGCCGGGGTCCCATCACCTTGTGGCGCCAAGAATCAACGCCAGAGGACTGTCAACAACCTAATCTCCAGCGCTGAGTTTTGCTGGGGGGTCGGTGAGGTCTTGACGTCGCTAGGAGGAATGCGGATCCACGAACTCAAACCCTGAGTGGAGAGATTCGGTGAGACAAGTTTGTTGTTTGTTTTGTGGTACTGAGAGAAAATCCTAGGTGACCAGAGGTTAAATTGTTTTTTGGGTGTTTTAGCCAAAATTATAAACGCTACTCTAATTGGCCTGGCCTTTGGGCATTTAGCCGTGTATAGAAACGCTGATCCAGTTTTGATTTGGCTTGGTTTTTGGGCGTTTTAGCCAAAATTATAAACGCTACTCTGGTGTGATAAAGTTAATGGACCGGTGTGATAACTAAAAGGTTAAATTGGTTTTTGGGCGTTTTGGCCAGGAGTATAAACCTACTTTAATTTGGCCTGGCCTTTGGGCATTTAGCCTTGAATAGAAACGTTACTCTAGTTATCATTGTTTGTCTTAGATGTTGTCTGCTTTAATTGTTGTTCGGATAAATGAGAGTGTTTGGTTTTGCTTTGCATGTGTGGTATCTATGTATGGGGAAATAAGAACTCACAAACACCTTTTGAATGAAGATGGTACATTGATGGAAATGTAAATCCAGCAAATGGGGAAATGATCTCAAAATCATCGGAGGTTTGATGGAAAACATGTTTCGCTGGTATTTTGGTAACCGCTGACGTGTTGTACTTGCAGAGTAACCTTAAAGTGAGATAGCACAAGAGAGAAAATGAGAAAATTATGAATGAACTATCAGGATTATGGTTAGGAGGATACACAGAGCGGTGGAGAGAAAGAAAAAGGTTGAAAATGTGAAACAGAGGAGGAAAAGCCTGCCTAAAGAATCTGAACAATTGCAGATGTGCTCTGAGTCTAAGCCACCAAGGTCAATTGCGGCCTGAAGGTTATAACTAGAAAATAGAGATGAAAAACATAATTTAAACAGGTTCTCAAAATTGTAATTTACCTATTTGTTTTTGCTGTTAAGCACAGCTGCTGAAGACCTTATTGCATTTGAGCATCTCCATTTTTACTTCAGTAAGTTAAGCCCATACTTCATGTTCAGAATGCACGCTGTCCACAGTGGTGGCCATGTAGTAAAATTATTTGCAAATTATTAAATGTTACAATCAATATTTGTTGAAATTTGTTTCATTCACACCCAAAGAAGAATGAAAATAACTGTTAAAAAATCATGGTTGAAGATTTGTTATTTCATGTATCAAAAGGTTAAGCACTGGCCATATATTTAATTCCTGGTATTCTGGTGGTTAATATAATTTGAACTAAAAACTGTGTCACTAGTGCTGTTCCTTTGATCCCTACAACATGTTAAAGCCTTTCTAAAAGAACATTGTGATCAACTGTGTCAAAGGCAGCACTGAGATCTAACAAGACTAGAACAGACACAAGATTCTTATCTGAGGCCATGAGAATATCATTTGTAATGTTCACTAATGCAGTTTCAGTGCTGTGATACTCTCTAAAACCAGACTGAAATTCCTCAGATCATTAGAGTTTGTATCAGGGGTGCCGAATCCTGGTCCTGAAGGGCCAGTAACCAGCAGGTTTTGTGGTTTGTCTTCTTCCAACACATTTGATTCGGTAGTTGAATCACCTGTGCAGCAGTACATCAGGCTCTGCAGACGCTAGATAATCACCTTTTGATTGAAATCAGGTGTGTTGAAGCAGAGTTAAAACTAACACATGCTGGATACCAGCCCTCCAAGACCAGGATTCGGCACCCCTGGTTTAAATGCTCACATACTTGGTTGGCCACTATTTTCTCAAGAACTTTGGATAACCTTTGGAAGGTTAGACATTGGTCTATAATTAATTGGGTCATCTGGATCCAGAGAAGGTTTCTTAAAGATATTGGCCAGAGGCAACATTCTTTGAATGGCATGTGTAAAGAAGTATTAAAACCTCAGATGAAAAGCTTTTTTGATTTTCACGGCTGGAATTTTAAGAAAATCAGATGTTTTTTTACTGACGCGTAAAAACAGAAACTAACTTCCGGTCTAAGCCCTGGGAAGCTGGTGACGTTTCACAAGGCGCTCTGCTAAAACAGCTGTAGTAAACAACGCCTGACTCCGGTGTGTCTGTGTTAGCATTATAGCAGAGAACATTGTGTCATCAGTTAGATGTAGCTTCTGAAGCCTCTACTAGTCGGCCAGATTTGTTTGTTTTTTTCTTTCTCTGTGATACGGCGACAAGAACGGATATTGGATTACCGGCGTTCAACCGAACTCCGTGCCCTGCAGCTGGATATCAGAACCAGAGGTGCAGACATGCTTCGGACTGTTTCACTCAGAAAACCCACGGCCCGATTGGGACAGCGGGAGTATTCTGTTCGTCTTCCGAACCAAAATCGGTAGAGTTTGTTAAAGTTTGTTAATTATTTCATGTCTGTGCTCCACCGGTAGCTTTGAGTTAAGCTCTCAGCTGATTAGCTCAATCATATTGTCCCAATATAATTCAGCAATCTACAGATGAGTAAAATGACGTGTTGCCAGCTTTAACACTGTGTGTATTTATTGATATAACGTCTGAAAATATTTAACCGATTGCTTACCAGAATAAATTTTCCTGGTGCGAACTCGCTAGCTCGGGTCGTTATTTTCTAATCCAGGATGACACGGAGGTTATACCGGTCCTATAGGAGGATCTATTGTTGAAAAATGGGGATCATCTTTTATATTGTGTGTGTGTGTGTGTGTGTGTGTGTGTGTGTGTGTGTGTGTGTGTGTGTGTGTGTGTGTGTGTGTGTGTGTGTGTGTGTGTGTGTGTCGTAGCTTTCACAAATTACTTGTTCTTTACCGGAGCTAACACGGTTAGTGCTGCGGCAGTAATGCTAACGGGACTCACCTGCTGGAGTCCAGAAGTACCGGTAAGGTTCTAAATGGATTTATAGATGTAGGTTAATATTTTAGATCAAACCTATGTTAGTTAAAATACGTGTAGGACACGGACATATGGCTCAGACCCTTAGCTGCAGCTGTAAATGCAATTTTCTGTTTTAATCAGGAACACGATGATTTACCATGCTAGCAACAGCAGCTACCTATTATGATGTGTGTGAGTGACGTATGCAAACCACGGTTCTTCGCTGTCTGGAGGAGAGAATTTTGATTTTCTGTAATGATGTACGACTAAATTCCTTAACAAAATGTAAAACTGAAACCAGTTCATTTTTATATAGATGATGAAGTGTAATTATACTGTATTTCTACAATTTCAATGCTGAGTCTGGCCACTACCTTTAAGTAAAGGTCTGATTACAGCAACCTTAAAATCCTGTGGTACGTATCCATTTACTAAGGATAGACTGATTATATCTAGAATGGGGGCAGTAACCAAACAGTGGCTGCACCAGGGGGGCTCTAGGGGGCGTTATAGCTACCCCTGGATTAGTCATTGCACCCCCATAGCACCCCCAAGTAAATATTAGATTTTTTTTTTTACAATTTAATTTTAATTTAATGTGTGGATGTGATAATATTTAACATACAAAACAAAAATAATCAGTAAATTATCATATTAGATGGTAAAAACTTAAACCAAAACAGGAAATTGAGGTTAACCTTTGACCTCATTTTCCACCTGCGAACGAGTGAAAGGTAGAGCTAGTGGTAAAATGGATCGGTTTTTGTTGCCCATATTTCCATGGGTTCAGTCAGAAACGAATGAGTCTTTGGAAGTGATCTCAGACCCACAAAAACCTACGGATCTGGATGAAGAGAGTCAACCCTCAACCGCCGCAGCAGTCGAGGGTTTTGCCGCTGGAAATGCTAACACTAACGTTAGCTAACCTTGCAACACTATAGATGGTTTTCTGTGTGGCTGTATGCGTTTATGATTTCATGGAAAAGTCAGCGATTGTTCATATGTTTATGATGTACATTAATGATTGTTTCAGGTGTTGTTGAGGTTTTGTGCACGCATGTGTATCTGCTAGTGTTGAAGGTGTTTTAGAGAATAGGTATGCATGACAGCTTCCTTCATAGCACCCTCAATAAAAAGACGAGCTCCTTCATAGCACCTGCAGAAAAAAAATTCTGAAGCTGTCACTGCCACTATCATGCAGGTTTTAGTTGTGTCCCTGCTTTGGCTCACCTGATTTTCATCAGTTTCGTATTAAGGGGCTTCTATAGAGCTTCTGTAGAGCTTGATGAGCTGCTGAACAGGCGATAAAGCCACTGATTGAGGAGTATTAGAGCAGGGAAACAACTAAAACCTGCTGGGGGGTGGCCCTCAAGGACCAGGGTTCCCCTCCTCTGCTATTAATAAACTCTGGAAGCTTGGCAGTGCACATGCTGCACTAACTAGCTGAGAGAAAATCTAAATCCGTATGAGATGACAGTGAGTGAAGTAAGACAACAAAATGTACATTTAGATGCATAATTTGTAGATTTAATAAAACAAAGACACAGGTGCAAGAAGAGTTTGTCTGACAATTTTTTTCCAAGGTCAAAAATCCCTGGGAGCTCAACCTCAAACAAAACAAGCACATCAGACTCCCTTTCATCACTGGCAACTAGTGAAGAGGTAAATGTGTAAAACAACGTTTATGATAAAGTTTTGTAACCGTTTGTTTCCAATCAATAAATGCATTTTGTCCACATGGGCTCCAGTTGAAGGAAACATGGCATTTAATATGGCGTCGCCCTAAGACTTAGACCCACTCCCACGTATTTTAGATCTGAGGGTTATATGTTAAACAACAACTGTAGGGCTGCCAACTCTCATGCATTGAGTGTGAGACACGCACATTTGACCCTCTTCACACGCTCTCATGCCACACCTCCAATATCTCACGCTGATTGATCACACACCCCTCCCACACACACAATCACACTGTGCCGGTCAGAGAATAGGGTAAAATTACGACCCCCACCCCACCCCCCCGGGGGGGCAGGTCTGTGCCCCCTACCTTGCTCTCATGCATTTAAATGTTCAAAATTTGGCAGCCCAGCAACTGGGTTTCGTTCAATAAATTTTTAACTTCATTTGAATGGATATTTTTAGAGATGAATTGTTAAAACTACATATTATGGCAAGCCAAATGAGCATTTATTCTGATATCAGAATATCAGCCAGAATTGTCATGAACATGTAAGCCATTTCTGTCCACTAGTTAACTAGTTAGCCATGTTTGTGTCAACTAGTTAAATAGTGACAGCCTAAATGTCAACTAGTTAACTAGTAAGGCCTAAATTCTCTCTAGTTAACTAGTTAAAATGTTTCATATCTTACTAGTTAACTAGTATTGCTCAGTGTGTTCACTAGTTAACTAGTGGACAGATCAATGTCCACTAGTTAACTAGTTAAAACACATTTAGTTTTTACTAGTCAACTAGTAAGGTACAAAAACTCGTACTAGCTGACTACTGAATGTAAAAATCCCACTTGTTAACTTTGCCCAATTTGGCCAGCCGCTTGAGCATTAATTCTGATATCTTGTCAACAGGTCAACTAGTTAACTAGTGAGGGTCAAACTGTACACGCTAGTTAACTAGTGAACACATTTTGACCTTCACTAGTTAACTAGTTGACACAAAAATGGCTCATTAGTTAACTAGTAAAGGCCAAAATGCATACCAGTCAGCTAGTTGAAGGTATTTGTGTCTCACTAGTTAACTAGTCAGGGTCAAAATGAGCCCACCAGTTAACTAGTGGGAGACGGAAATGTTCACTAGTTAACTAGTGAACACATTTTGGCTTCACTAGTTAACTAGGTGACACAAAATGGCTCACTAGTTAACTAGTAAAGGCCAAAATGCATACCAGTCAGCTAGTTGAAGGTTTTTGTGTCTCACTAGTTAACTAGTGATGGCCAAAATGTGCACACCAGTTAACTAGTGACAGAAGAAATGCCCACTAGTTGACTAGTGAACACATTTTGGCTTCCTAGTTAACTAGGTGACACAAAAATGGCTCACTAGTTAACTAGTAAGGGCTAAAATGCATACCAGTCAGCTAGTTGAAGGTTTTTGTGTCTCACTAGTTAACTAGTGACAGTTCAAAGTGTCCACATGTTCACTAGTGAAGGCAAAACTCCTAACTAGTTAAGTAGTTGGAGTAGGGCAGTGCCACTAGTTAACTAGTGAACCATTAATGACTCACTAGCTAGCTAGTTGATTGTAGCAGGCTCACTAGTTACCTAGTTCATCCATTGTCCAAACTAGTTAACTAGTGAGGACATAAATGTATACTAGTAAACTAGTTCAAGCCTACATTCACACTAGCTAGCTAGTTGCACAGAATTCTAATTAGGAGGCAGAGAATTTCTCAAATTGAGGCTTTCTATTGGCTCACTATGTTAAAATAAAATATGACAACCAATCACAGTGCGGAATTTTGCAAAATCCCACCCCAAACATTTGCATGCGGCACACAAGTTAACATGCTGGCCAGAGGAACCTCAGCTAGTAAACTAGTAGTGGCTTCAGTGTGACACTTACATGTAAACTTGTGAAGGCGGAACTGCTCACTAGTTAACTAGAGAGGGTACAAATGTCCACTAGTTAACTAGTGAGGTGCAAAATAAGTGTCACTAGTTCACTAGTGGGCCCCAAAACGCCCACAAGTTAACTAGTAAGGTGTGGATATGCTCACTAGTTAACTAGTGAGGTGCAGATTTGCTCACTAGCTAACTAGTGCACCCTTAAGCGCCCACTAGTTAACTAGTAAGGTGCAAAAAAGCATCACTAGTTAACTAGTAAGGTGCAGATATGCTCACTAGTTAACTAGTGGGCCCCAAAACGCCAACTAGTTAACTAGTTGGGTGCGGATTTGCTCACTAGTTAACTAGTGAGGCGCAGATATGCTCACTAGTTAACTAGTGAGGTGCGGATTTGCTCACTAGTTAACTAGTGAGGTGCGGATTTGCTCACTAGTTAACTAGTGAGGTGCAGATTTGCTCACTAGTTAACTAGTGAGGTGCGGATTTGCTCACTAGTTAACTAGTGAGGTGCGGATTTGCTCACTAGTTAACTAGTGAGGTGCAGATATGCTCACTAGTTAACTAGTGAGCATATCTGCACCTCACTAGTACCTCACTAGTTAACTAGTGAGCATTTCTGCACCTCATTAGTTAACTAGTGAGGTGCGGATTTGCTCACTAGTTAACTAGTTGCATCTAAAAACACATACAAGCTGACCATTTTTGTCCACTAGTTAACTAGTGGAATAATTGAAATTTCACCAGTTTACATGTGTGGCAGTGCAGCAGCTCACTAGTTAACTAGTGCCTGAAACACAAATTATGCATATTCTAATGAGAAGGCGGGCAGAAGACTCCTGTTGGGTATAAGAATCCCACCCAGTCTAAAACGTATGTGCTGTGGCCTCACAATCTGATGGGTGTCCCTGAGCGCCAAGGCTTGCACTCATTAGTCATGGTTTGACACCTACTGGTTGGTCGTTGCGGCGGGTTCGAATCCCGCAGATGGCATTCCGCAATTGCTGTAACATTATTTATTTTCTCTTTGTGTTGTAATGTTCAAAGTTTTATTGTTTTACTGCTTTTATTCCCCCCTCCCAAATCAAGTAAAGCACCTCGTTTGGTGTCGTGTAAGGGAGATCAGTTGGCGAGTTCAAGTCCCATTGAGGAGAATTGGAATTTAGTGTGCCAGTAATTTTATTGTAGTTCATTTTTGTTTGGTATTGAAAGTTTGGTATTGAAAAAGGCTATATTAAAAATAATTATTGATATATATATATATATATATCTCCATCCATCCATCCATCCATCTTCCCAAGAAATAGATCAAATGACACTGAGGGAAAAAACTGTGGTTATTTTGGAGAGGGTGCTGGCTGCAAAACCACAAAGGCGGAGCTGCACCCCGCCCATTCACGCAAACTCAGCCTAGCCCACTGACTTCCGTTTTTGTTTTCAACTTTATCGCAAACTGACCTGACCCACATGAATTACGGCTGTTACTAGTTTACAGTCGTTAATGCTATGTTCTATACTCCAATTAAACAAGATAAATATAACTTGCTACATGACAAAGACTGAATGTATCTCGAAATGAAAAGGTTTCTTTTAGCGAATATCTGCCTACAGCTGGTCTAATAAAAGTGGTGTACAACAGCACTTCAGTCTATTGAATGGCCTCTGGTAGTCTAGTGGTAAAATCGTCTGAGTTGGTTTTTGCTTTCCCCTCAGCTGATGCTGGTTCGATTCTCGGTGGGGTCATCAGCAGTCTATTTAGCCACATTCAATTTGTTTATATTTTAGTTGTAATGTTTCTTTTCAGCAAAATATTTATGTCGCTAAAAGTTCTTTGAATTTGGTCGTTCCTAAACAGCATTTTAGTTGAAACTCTGCTCACAAATGGACTCACACTGGCTAAATAAACGAATAAATAAATAAATAAACACATTATATGTTAAACGGTATACCAGTAAATTGTTGTAAACATAGTACTGGCAAGTGTAGCTAGAAATGAAGAAAAGAGGTTGTAAACTACCTAAAACTTACACTACTGGGAGGCGAAACAGCATGTCAACCTGACTCCATAACCACTACACCACCACATCTGTTATAAATCAAGTGGCGTTACATGTAATTGTGCTGCCCAGTGTGTCTCTGAGATGGGATGTATGGTTTATTGGCGGTGTCTCAGTAGAAGTCATTTCAGAAATAATTTGTCAGAAAATTCACAGAATATCCAGATTTGAGAACCAAGACCAGACCCGCTTCGGGGGAGGAGACCAAATTGAAGCTGAGATGGGAGGAAAATGCATGAATGAGGCTAAAAATGGCTTTGGCGTGTTTCTTATGAGGAAATGACAATATAACATGATTAAAAGTTCCAAAAGTTAGATTTTTAATTATATGGAACCTTTACAAAAACTGTTCAATTAACTTCTCAACTCCGTCCTCAATCTCGCATTTTTTAGCTACAACACCCTCTTTGGTTCCAGAATGCTATCAAGTCTGACAACTGGAAGGAATTAGACTGACTCTAATGGAATGGGCGGGGCTGATTCTGGAATGGGCGGGGCTGACTCTGGTGCAGCTCCACCTTCTGGTGCAGCTCCGCCTTTGTGGTTCTGCAGCAAGCACCACTTGTTATTTTGAGCTAGTACCAGAAGACAGTGTAACCTTTTTTAGTTCTCTCCAGTCAAAACAAAACTTTAGACTTTTTTCTTTTTTAAATTTAACAGGGAACAGCAATCAATTGAACAGGGAACTGCAACCAGTAGTCACACAACAAAATAAAATCACACAAACAAAATAAAGTTACTCTCCTTTTTTCTTGGTGTCTGAAAAGGGCAGGGAAAACCATCAGACTCCAGTCACCCATCGAATGGACTCTTCACCCTCCTGCCCTCTGGGAAGCGCTACAGGAGCCTATGGACTAAGACTACCAGGTCCCGAAACAGTTTCTTCCCCACAGCTGTCAGACTCCTAAACTCTGCCTGCTGACATAACACCCCAAACCAGCAGCACCCTACATAAACTCTGTAGAAACAAGAAAGCCCTGGAAATCGATGCAGAGCGTCGCGGGATATGCCTGACTGGTCATATATATTACCTCTCATGACACTGACCTCTGACCCTATGAACTTGTGTATGTGATGAGTTTATTTACCTTTGATAGGGAGTTATGACCTCTGATTTTGTCAAAATCCTTCAACCCGTTCAGGAGATATTGCACACAAAAGCCAAATTTTCATATATACGGCCTCACACAACCTTGACCTTTGACCCTATGAGGTTTTGTACCTCATGAGTTTATTTACCTTAGATAGGGAGTTCTCACCTGCGATTTGGTCAAAGTATTTCAACCTGTTCAGAAGATATTGCACACAAAAACCAATTTTTCATATATACGGCCTCACACGACCTTTACCTTTGACCCTATGAGGTTGTGACCTGATCAGTTTATCTACCTTTGATAGGGAGCTATCACCTCTGATTTGGTCAAAATCATTCAACCCGTTCAGGCAATTTTTGATATATATATGACCTCACACAACCTTGACCTTTGACCCTATGACATTGTGTTCCTAATCAGTTCATGTACCCTTCATAGTAATAAAATACACAGGCGAGGGTCCGACTCTCTGGAGGACGCCATGTTGGATTCTATGTTTATTTAGCTGTATTTATGGTTTTGCTGGTGGTTTTTGACTCCTTTGAAAACTGTGCAACAACACTCTTCTTCTTCCTTTTCTCGTGTGTTATTTGGCGGATGGCACTCAACATAAAAAGATGCATTTCTCAAACAATTAATGTATTGGAGCGTGAACCTGAGTCATTAATCTCATATCCTAATTTGAGAGTTACAGCTAGAGTCCAGAGGGTTTTGTTGGCTTTATGAGCATTAGTTAGTAAGGTCCTCACTTGAACAAAAAATACAGCTTGTTTGCAGTGACTTTGGTATTTACTACCCCCTATTGCCAGAAATCTACACACTTTCCCTTTAAGCGCGTTGTCTCTTTAAGACTGGTCCTGGGTGACATTGGAGTTTACAGCGAGGCCGTAGAAATTCTCTGTCTGGATATTTATTGTGGAGATTAATGGACTAAAATGGGTTGCTGCACCGTGACTGTCTTCTCCTTTTTTTGAAGAGTAAAAACTATATTTTGGTTTTTAAATGCTGCCGCTGCACCGTATTAAGAAATCATATTACTGGTTGGTTCGAAATGGGTTGAAATGTTCACATTTCTTCTTTGCTTTACATGCTGATCACTAAAGCGTGCTTTAATTAATATTGCGTTTTCGTAAAACGTAAGAGCAAACAAGGGGAATTTTAATTGACAAAAATAATAAAATCAGCACATTTCCAAGCCAACTGCGGTTAACAGTGGCACGTCGGCTTGAAAAATATCTCCTTTTTGCCGTAAATAACACACATTTCATAGCTGTTGTGGGTTATGTATGTGTTCATCAGTGCTTGAGAACTGTAACTTTGGGGAGCGGGTCGTAATTGTGGGCTTTTAATGCGGTGCTGTCTGTGGCGAGGTGTTGGTAGGGTCTGATCGGAGCTGCAGCCAGAGCGTTTCTCCCGACCAGCGGCTGCTGGGAGCTGGTCCACGGTGAAGCAGCCCACGCAGCCGAACGAGGGCTTCCCGGCTAAGAGCTGACCGCAGCGGCCCCGACGACCGCGGGCCAGCGACCCGAGAAATAACATGGGGAGTCCTGCTGCTGCCTGCTGTTGTTTGTTTTCCGTAGTAAATACCTGAATATGCAGAGACTCAACAGGTCATTCAGTTGTGTGGTATCATTCAGATGATCAAATGAAATGTTGCAACATTAATATCAGTTTACCTGATCTTGATCAATAATCACATTGATGAATTGGTGCATGAATAATACAGACCCTGCTTCCTGCAGCAGCTTTTTCTGCTCTAGATTTATGATCTGCTATTTGTATATTTCAACGAAAAAGACGGAAATGGCATTAATTATTTAGATTTATTTGTGGATTTTTTTGTCGATGTTAACCCTGTTGTGTCTCAGTTCATGAAGCTGTTTTCAATGTTTCCCGCGATGCGAGCAGCTGATTGTG
Organism: Nothobranchius furzeri; assembly: GCF_043380555.1. Taxonomy (NCBI): domain Eukaryota; kingdom Metazoa; phylum Chordata; class Actinopteri; order Cyprinodontiformes; family Nothobranchiidae; genus Nothobranchius; species Nothobranchius furzeri. The sequence continues at coordinate 43,509,639 of NC_091743.1, forward strand.
CAGCAGATGGCCGCGGACATGATCAATTTCGAAGTGCTAGTTCTGGATCAAGAGAAAGCCTGCTGTGCTGTGCCGATGATTTTATTTTGCGAGGATGGATTGAGGAAGGGGGACACATGCTTAAATATCGACTGTCGGCAATAATCAGATTCATACTCATAAAATACTTGTTTACATGTTTTGTGTGTGTGTGTGTGTGTGTAACTCTGCCCACTAATCCGTTACGTATTTTGTTTCTTGTTGACATAAATACAAAAATTATGCAAAAGAAAAGAAGTGAAATAATGTACAAAACTAAAGTGTATGATCCAGTATTGAACCCGCGACCTTCACCATTGCAGGCGAACGCGTTAGTCACTAGACCACCAGCACTAGGTGCTACATCTCCTCGCAAATTTATACCTTTAAGACACTATAAGTGCTGGCAGGCTTTACAGCAACGTATGTAAAATAGAGCCTTTTTTTATTATTATGAACTTGTCGCTTCCGTACAAATGTGAAACAATATATCTGACGGAGATTTCTGCGGAGTTTCTGCACTTTCCTGTCAACAGAAACAGACATGCTGTCTGCCGCTGCCTTCCGCCTACAGGCTTTTTCAGACTAATAACTGAAAACTAAAGACTGCACACGTTAACTGAACAAAGATTACAGCAATACACCACAACTTTCTCGCTACAAATATCGTCAAAACATATTTATGTGCTCAAACGATCTTAGTTTATCAAATTTTCTCTTAGAACAGCCTGAACAGAGTCCGCCATACTTTCTCTGTTTCTCAGTCCTACATGGACCAATCACATAGCTGTTCTGCATTTCTTCATTTGCATGTAAAGGCCGGATTTGCTCACTAGCTAACTAGTGAGCAGTACAGCGGTCGAACTAGTTAACATGTTACACAGAATGCCAGCCAAGTGTGTATTTATTCAAATTCCACAAATTTACTAGTTTTAGGGGCATTTTTCTGCAGCTAGTTAACTAGTGACAGTGTTTTGTGTTCACTACTTAACATGTAAGGCTCAGTTTGCCCTCTATAAGCTAGTGAGAAAAAATTATAATGCAGATATGCTCACTAGTTAACTAGTGAGTGCTTCCTGTCCCATTACAAGTGAACTAGAAAGGCCAAATATGTCAACTAGTTAACTAGTGAAGGTAAATTTGTCACTAGTTAACTAGTAAGAACACATTTTTACATAACAAGTAAACTAGATTGCTCCAAAAACAGCAACTAGTGTGCGTCTTGTGCGCACTAGTTAACTAGTGAGCATATCTGCACCTCACTAGTTAACTAGTGAGCATATCTGCACCTCACTAGTTAACTAGTGAGCAAATCCGCACCTCACTAGTTAACTAGTGAGCAAATCCGCACTTCACTAGTTAACTAGTGAGCAAATCCGCGCCTCACTAGTTAGCTAGTAAGCAAATCCGCACCTCACTAGTTAACTAGTGAGCATATCTGTGCCTCACTAGTTAACTAGTGAGCAAATCCGCACCCTACTAGTTAACTAGTTGGCGTTTTGGGGCCCACTAGTTAACTAGTGAGCATATCTGCACTTTACAAGTTAACTAGTGATGCTTTTTTGCACCTTACTAGTTAACTAGTGGGTGCTTTAGGGCACACTAGTTAACTAGTGAGCAAATCTGCACCTCACTAGTTAACTAGTGAGCAAATCAGCACATCACTAGTTAACTAGTGAGCATATCTGTGCCTCACTAGTTAACTAGTGAGCAAATCCGCACCCTACTAGTTAACTTGTTGACATTTTGGGGCCCACTAGTTAACTAGTGAGCATATCTGCACTTTACAAGTTAACTAGTGATGCTTTTTTGCACCTTACTAGTTAACTAGTGGGCGCTTTAGGGCGCACTAGTTAACTAGTGAGCAAATCTGCACCTCACTAGTTAACTAGTGAGCATATCCGCACCTTACTAGTTAACTTGTGGGCGATTTGGGGCCCACTAGTGAACTAGTGACACTTATTTTGCACCTCACTAGTTAACTAGTGGACATTTGTACCCTCTCTAGTTAACTAGTGAGCAGTTCTGCCTTCACAAGTTTACATGTAAGTGTCACACTGAAGCCACTACTAGTTCACTAGCTGAGGTTCCTCTGGCCAGCATGTTAACTTGTGTGCCGCATGCAAATGTTTGGGGTGGGATTTTACGAAATTCCGCACTGTGATTGGTTGTCATATTTTATTTTGACACAGGGAGCCAATAGAGAGTCTTAATTTGAGAAATTCTCCGCCTCCTAATTAGAATTCTGCGCAACTAGCTAGCTAGTGTGAATGTAGACTTGAACTAGTTTACTAGTATACATTTATGTCCTCACTAGTTAACTAGTTTGGACAATGGATGCATCAACTAGGTAACTAGTGAGCCTGCTGCCATCAACTAGCTAGCTAGTGAGCCATTAATGGTTCACTAGTTAACTAGTGGCACTGACCTACTCCAACTAGTTAACTAGTTAGGAGTTAAGCCTTCACTAGTTAACTAGTGTGCACATTTTGGCCATCAATAGTTAACTAGTGAGACACAAAAAACCTTCAACTAGCTGACTGGTATGCACTTTGGCCTTTACTACTTAACTAGTGAGCCATTTATGTGACAACTAGTTAACTAGTGAAGCCAAAATGTGTTCACTAGTTAACTAGTGCACATTTATGTCTACCACAAGTTAACTAGTGTGCACATTTTGGCCATCACTAGTTAACTAGTGAGACACAAAAACCTTCAACTAGCTGACTGGTATGCATTTTGGTCTTTACTAGTTAACTAGTGAGCCATTTATGTGTCAACTAGTTAACTAGTGAAGCCAAAATATGTTCACTAGTTAACTAGTGCGCATTTATGTCTACCACAAGTTAACTAGTGTGCACATTTTGACCCTCACTAGTTAACTAGTGAGACAAATACCTTCAAGTAGCTGACTGCTATGAATTTCTGCTTTTACTAGTTAACTAGTGAGCAGTTTTTGTGTCAACTAGTTAACTACTGAAGCCTAAATGTGTTCACTAGTTAACTAGTGCGCATTTCTGCTGTCACTAGTTAACTAGTGGGCACATTTTCACCCTCGATATTTAACTAGTTGACACAAACATGTCTAACTAGTTAACTAGTGGACAGAAATGGCTTACATGTTCATGACAATTCTGGCTGATATCCTGATATCAGAATAAATGCTCATTTGGCTTGCCATAACATATTGCCCCTTTAAAATGTGATTATATAAAATCTATAAAAAGATGTCACACCAACACTTTAAGCATGGCTTTCTCTGATGCCTGTTGAAGCGCTGAAGGGTGTGTCTTTAGGAAGGTGATCCTGAGGGGGCGGGGTCTTCATTTCACAACCTAAAGTCACTTTGCTGAACTGTTTTTGGATTTTTCAGTTTGTTTTTCAAAGCTGCAAGTTGTTAAAGCCCATAAAGTCTCGACAGAATCACAAACAGGATATTAAGTATCTTCAATATTCATGTAATGGAACCCTCAATGAGGAAACTGCTTTCCTCTTTTATTTATTTATTTATTTTATTTATTTGCAGAAGATAACGATGATGAGCAGCGAATCAAGATTCTCTGACTCTCCGCAAAGTCAGCACCCGAAATCTGCATTACATTTTTTTTTTATGCAGCTACAGCCAAAATACAGCTTGTGAAGATGTTTTCAGGAGAACATCAGCAGGTTAGAGAGCAAGGAGAGGAAAACATGCAATGAGCACTTTTCAGGGAATGCTTCAAGGGGGGTTGATGTACTGTACAACAAAGATGGTGTAAAGATGTGGCAGAAAGTTCATGACAGGACAAGTGTGAGCCTGAGGGCTTTCTATGCCTGTCAGCAGCAGCTTGAAATACAATGTACTCTATTAGTGGAGCAGCTTGCAATCAAGGAAGAGAGAGTGATGCTGAATAAAAATCTGAGAATGGGAAGTAGATCAAATCAGACAAGAGGAGCTGCCTCAGGATGAGATGTTACTATGAAGACGTATCAATCATTGTCTGATGCCTCCTTCTTCATCATCCATAGAATCCTCCATGGCAGATGTATCCAGCATAAGTAGACTAATTAAAGCACGATTAGGTTCCACTAATCAAACTGCTTCAGATTCCTAGATGTTCATCAAAGCCGATTACATCATATCTATGAATTTGACTTTCTGATTACATTTTTTCTTCTTGCACTTTTTAAATTAAAGCAAGAGCCGGGCGCATTTAGCCGGGCTTAATCAAGTGGAAACTACCAAAGCCCAGTGGCTCTGCAGTCGGCAATCTCCCTAAGCCTCTCAGCTCACTGCTATGAACCGTGGCTTCATCAAGCTGTGTCATATCTGAATTACAGCGTATGGAGGCAGCAGCTCCTCTGAACACCTCCCAACTGTCTGACTAATGAACTAGGTATGGTCCAATCCACAAACTTCACAGCTGGTGAAGAGAAAGAGAAAAGAGCAGAGGCATCTCAGCTCTCTGCAGGCGAATGGTATGTCTCCTGTAGCTGAGAGATGTATTAATGATTTAAACAAACATCTTTAGAGGCACGTCAGCTGTCAGCTGCCAGGAGATGAAAGCGTGGACTGGCTCGTAGGACTTGATGAGAGACCGTAGTCGCAGGGTGTTCTGGAACGGAGAGTGGGAAGAAAGCTTGGGGGCCAGCTGTCGCTGTAACTACTGGCAGTGCAGCGTGTGGCAATACAAGGCCCGGGGCCAGAGGGAGGCTTTGACAAGAGGAGGAAGGAATCCAATGTCTCAGCACTCTCCTCAGCAATCCAACGGTCTTCTCCGCTCGGGATATTTTATATCTCCAAATAACACCGAATCGATAAGGCTCCAATCTGTCTTTATCGGGCCAGGCCTGGGAGGAATTTTTTTCTTTATCATAATTTGGAGACTTCAATGGATGGGGAGGAGCTCGCTCCTCATATTTTCTCCATAACTGTGCCAAAGCGCAGCCGGTTTGATGTGCAGTAACTCCGCCTGTCAGAGGGTTAGGAGCGCTCTGGCCTACATTTCTGTGCTCGGACTTTATCGGGCACAGAGGCGAGGCGAGTCACACTCTGTTATTGAAACGTGTGCATCCATTCACAGGGCTGCACATGGTGGCATGCCAACAGAGACTACATTCAGACCAGAGAGAGATGTGTCCTCAATTTAGATTATCTTCTCTGACATGTGACACACAATCTGGGGGGTTGTTCACACTGTACAAACAGAAAAGATGTCCTTAAACCACATTCAGGTAAGAGGTTCTTTATCGAGGTTATCGATGCACATTTACTATGTTAGAAAATATTCTATCAATTTTTCTGCATTTTACATAATTACATCATCGTCTCTTGATCTCAAGCTAATCCGTGCATTTCACTTCCTTGGATTAAAGGAAAATTCAATCAGATGCGGATGTTTGAAATAATTATCAAGCATTTGTCAACAAATGTGAATAAATTCAAATAGGTTGGAACGTTAAGGCCATAAATAAAAATGATTATTTCAAATTTAAATGCAACAGCTAACTATCACAAGACAATTGATAATAATTATTAAAGGGGAACAAGGCAATTTTGGCGTGCTTTTGTCACCCCCTAGTGTCTCTTTTGTAGACCTAAAATCAAAACCCATCTCCTCCCTGTGCCTTAGTCTTTCCAACACCTTAACTCATTCACTGCCAGCCATTTCCTGATCAGAAAGCCCCTGGCTGCCAGCGTTTTTGAGCATTTATACTGGTTTTTAAAGAGTCACAGAACATTGGGCTCCATGATGATGTAAACTCCAAAACTACCAGAAGGAAGAGTGGTCACACTTCTTCTTCACTTCTTATCTGTTCTTTCATAATCTGTTGTCGAATTGTGAGTGGCAGAAGCTTTTCCCGTTCGCACCTCACTTTTTCACAGCAGCGGCCCAAAGAGATCTCCTTGTTTGTGGATTTTCTGCTTCCTGATCACGTGATGTGTGACGTACATGGATGAATATCAGCTTTGGAGCCGTGATGTTTATCCTCACGGCGCGGGTGCTCATTCCGATGCTCGCTTAGTAAGAAAATGGAATTGATGACTTAAGTCGTCAGTGGAAGCAAGCAATTTGATTTAAAATGATGACTTTAGATGTCAATGGCAGTTAATCTAACAGCTGAAATGTCTCCTTAGCCTTCATCAGTGTCTGCAGGAGCAGTTCATCACTTAATTAAACAAATCAGCTGTGTTTATGATCTAAAACATACAGGGAATGCGCTGGAAGCAGCCTGCAGTGCCTTTAAATTAAATGTGACACATTTTACATTGCAGGTGTGCTTTTGTTTTATTGTAAAGAGAAAGTTACCCCCTAAAGTCTTACGCCATGCACACTTTCTGTTTGAAAAATGGCGCGTGATCCAGCGTACCGAGAGGGCGGAGCTCTGGCATGGTCCGGCTAAATAAGCACTAAAATGCCTAAATATTTCTACACTTTTCTACAGCACTATTAGTCACTCAAGTAAACAGTTTATCAGCAAAACTATTAATTTTGGGGTGACTTTCTTTTTAACATGCAAATAAGGCATTCGTCCTTTTTTTCCCCTTAAAATAAGCATCTCCTAACCAAGGATAGAGGGTGGGAAAAACACAGTGTTACCTTTAGGAAAAGCTTGAAAAAGGCCTCCACTATTTTTAAAATGTAACATAGATGCAGTTTATCTCTTCTTGCACCTCCAGGTTTCTAAATTAGCATTACTTTTTGTACATATTTTGTTTAATGGATTAATTTAAATAATGTCTAACAAGCTGGCATATTTATGTGATGCTTGATCTGGTAAATTTCTAATCCTTAATAAAATGGTGAAATTGCCCCTTTGGTTCATGGTTCAGTATCTTCCTCAAGCAAATGACCAAGTATCTGGATGCCCTGTTCACAAGCAAAGGAAGGATGGACAACCAATGTGGGCTTTGTCTTCAGTAATGAGAGCACTGCTCTGGTCTGTTGTAAAATTTAAGAAGCTGAGCCAGACGGCAAAGAAGATCATGACCAGGAAACTGAATCCTGGATAAAAGCAGCAGAAATGAGCTTCCTCCATGAGGTTGCCAGGTTCAGCCAGAGATCTACTGCTCCTCATCACCAAAAGAACTCAGCTGAGGTGGTCGAAACATCTAACAGGAGTGCCTCCTGATTTCCTTCCTTTGGAGGCATTCCATGCACTTGCTGAAGGAATTGCAGATGCTCTCTGCCCTGGAAAGGCCCTGGAATTTCCTCAGAGGGGGAAAGTGATGTCTGGGATTCCCTCCTGGATATTGTATGTGGACAGGGGTGGACCGGGACCAAAATCAGGCCCTGGCTGTTTTACAAAACGTTGGACCTCAGAGTGGGGGGAACAGGGAATGCCGTCGAATGTGAGTGTGGGAGGAAGGGGTTGTGTCAGCCAAAGCGGCCCACTTGGCTAAACGACCCACCGAGGTCGTGCCAGAATGCCAGATAGGCCAGTCCACCCCTGTATGTAGATGACCTAAAAATGGACATAAATAGGCTCAGTGTTAGACATTTTTTCCTGTCACATGCACTGATTTTAGTATGACAACAAAGTTAGCTTTCATTGTTTATATTCTCACGAGATTTATTCACCCCTTAACAATGCAATTGTCCCACTTAAGCACATAAAACGGTTTCTTTAAAATGTGAGCTTTAAAGTTCAACTAAGTGAATGATAGTGAACCAACGTTTTTCTATAATTAAGCCACCCTGAACATCTGAGCGAGATGTAGACATAAAAATGATGTTATTTCCCTAGAGGACAGTTACATACCAGCAGAAAAACTCACCAAAGTCGGCTTTATGATTAGCATCTGTGAACATGGCTACCATGCACAGCAGTCAAAAGATAAACTTCTTCAAAAGTGACGAGAACAGGCAGAAGATACGTAAACACAAATACATATATGACATCTTTGGTAAGCCATGCTTTTGACATCGCTGTCAGTTTCCATCCCAGAATAGACTGGAACATCGATCCAAGAACATGAGTTGTAAGCAGCGATTCAGAACTTACATGAAGCTCTGCGGCATGAGTGTAGCCAAACACACCCACTCAACCACACACAAATTCACAGTTTTATTCCAGTGAGTCCCTGTGCTCATCTCACAGACAGCCCCAAACACTGGCACTGTCTGACTGAGAGGGAGATTGATAGTAGAGTAGATGCATGATAGGGGCCAGAGGATGCTCGGTGCAAAGGAATCCAAGATAAAACTGCAGAGATGGAGGGAGGGGAGTATTCAGTCATATCCTGTGTTTGTGATCAAAGAGCATTGGTAAACCAGTATCACTGGGCTTCATCAGCCTCTCTCTTTGGTCGAAGCACACAGCGCATGCAATCAGTGTTTCTCCTCTTGCTTGCCTCACATTTACAGAAGGCAACAAATGAATTCACAACATTTAGCTAAACTCACTGTGTTTAGCCCTCCTTTTCATCACACTGCTCTTTGGGGATTACTGAAGATGAAGCATGGCGCTACAGTAATAGGAACTACTGAAGAGAAATTACGCATCGTCCCTTTCAAGTCTGTCTCTGCCAGTGTAAATGTGTTTATCTTACCAGGACTTGTGTTCTGGTATTATAAACATTTGAAGATAAAAGCACGTAGCCTTGGCAGAGATATTATCTTTTGAAAGTGTACTTGACTGAACACTTACCATCTGTATGCTTGAAAGATATCAGGCCACACATTTAGTTCTGCCTTTTTCATTTTTTTTAGCAAGCCTCGAAAACTCGGTTAAATATTTCACATGGCCCTGATTTTATTGTTCCTCTTGCTGAAAAAGTTAAACAACTTCACAAAAGCACAGCTTAGGCTGCAAACCTGTCATAACAACTTGCTTTCCTGCATTTTTTTGTAGCTTAATTGTTTCCATGTGAGAGAAATAGAACAAATTTAATCCAATGAGGCAACCACTACAGCCTCATTATCAACACTGGACAGAATGGGGATCACAACAGCTCTATTAGGTTTGAGCATACTTTTCAGATTTAGACATCATTCATTCATGGTTGAGTTCATGCTTTGAAACAATGATCCAGTTTGAAGAACAGAAACTATGTTAGTAGTGATAATGAAAGATCAAGACTTGGTTTATTGCCTGTATTCAGATACCCCTACCCAGCCCTCAACAGGGGACAGAGCTGAGGTACAGGAAAAAACACCTCAAACATAAAAGCACTTATTCAGACAGTCACTAATACTCGTACTCGTGTTAAAAGTGTTACAGCCTAGAAGACAGAGAGTAGTATAATCACTCAATCTCGGTTTTGCGGCTAAAAGCGCTAGCCAACCTTAAATAGTTCAGTTAGCTTGTAGCTACATCGGATCAGAGTTTGATGGGTGTCAATCTGCCCCCACCCTCACAGCTTCAACTCCATTTTTTGCATTTTCCGTGCGGCGTGAGAACCGCCCAATGGGCTTCAATTCAGCTCTTCAGAAACCTACGGGTGACTGAGCGGAGGGGTCGTCCGTTATGTATACCAGCGGTATTCGTTTCTGGGCCTGGAGGGCCTGTATCCAGCACGTTTTAGTTTTAGGGGGGAGGGGTGTCACTTTACATTAATAAAAACCTAAAATATGAAATAATGGGAAGACTGACGACTGTTGTTGGTGATGGAATGTTTAACAGTAGAAATAAGTATGGCAAAAGGGAAAAACTTTATTGTCAGTTGTATATACAGAACACCAGGATCCAAGATTGAGATATGTAAGGATTGTATGGAGGAATTATTTATTATTTTATTATATGGAGGACTTTCCTTGATGCTACACAAATATAAATCAGAAGAATGTTTATTTGTGGGGATTTTAATATTGACCTATTGAATCCAAATCATAATAAGGGTACAGAAGAATTTATTGATTCCATGTACAGCATGGGTTTATTTCCACTGATAACAAGACCGACCAGAATAACATCTCATTGTGCAAATCTAATAGATAATTTATTTACAAATATAATAGAAGAAAATATAAAAAGTGGGCTGTTAATCAACGATGTAACTGACCACTTACCAGTCTTTGCGTCTTATAATTGCCACCATAAAGTGAACAAGATTATGTACAAAAGAATAAGAACAGAGAGGACATTAAACTGTCTTAGAAATGAACTCTTAAAGCATGATTGGAATATGGTATGTGAACAAACAGAAGTTAACGAAGCGTATGAAGTATTTTAAGAACATTTAACACATTACTTGATAAAAACTGTCCAGTAATTGAAATCAACAGGAAACACAACTATGCAGGAAGACCATGGACGACCAAAGGACTGCAAAATGCCAGCAAAAAGAAAAAGAATACATCATATCGAGAATTCATAAAAAAGAGAACAATAGAAACTGAAAGGAAGTATAAAAATAACAAACATAAATTAACAAATATAATGAGATAATGTAAAAGAGAGTATTTCATTAAAAGGTTACAACATAATAAAGATAACACAAGAGATATATGGAAGGTATTAAACAGCATAATCAAAAATGAATCAAGGAATAATGATTACCCTGGGTACTTTATGGAAGGGACAAGAAGCAGAAGGAGATAGTAAGTGGTTTTAATGAATTATTTGTAAACATAGGGCCAAAACTGGCAGAAGAAATAAAGGTTGATGGAAGAGAAAGGGACACTGGTGAAAATATTGAAAGGAATAGAAGCTCAATGTTTTTGAGAGCAGTGGAAGAGAAAGAGATCTATGACATAGTTAGAGGACTTAAGAAGAAAACCAGCACAGATTAGAATGATGTTGATATGGTAACAGTAAAAACAGTTATTGATGGTATTGTAAAACCATTAACATATATATTCAAATTGTCATTTCAAAAAGGGGTTTTTCCACAAGATATGAAAGTTGCTAAAGCTATTCCCATTTACAAAACCGGTGAAAGGCATTATTTTACAAACTATAGACCAGTGTCGATACTCTCCCAGTTCTCTAAGATACTGGAAAAACTGTTCATAAAAAGATTTGACAGTTTTGTGGAAAAATGTGAATTACTGACAGATAGCCAATTTGGGTTCAGAAGCAACAGATCAACAGCTTTGGCATTGATAGATTTAATGGAAAAGATAACAGACTGTATGGATAATAAAAGGTATGCACTCTGAGTTTTTTTAGACCTAAAAAAGGCGTTCAATACTGTTAATCATGAAATTCTATTATATAAATGGAAAGGTACGGGTTTAGGGGAATCGTTGGGGACTGGTTAAAAAGCTATGGAGGGAATAAGAAACAATATGTACAAATAAATGAATACAAATCTGATTTGATGGATATAGCTTGTGGAGACATACAAAAGTAACATACAGACAATAACTATAATACAGAAAAAGGCCATTAGAATAATAAATAATGTGGGGTACAGGGACCATACAACTTTGTCGAAATGCAAGCTATTAAATTCCAAGACTTGGTGAAGCTCAAAACAGTGCAAATAATGTATAAAGTAAGAAAGAAATTGCTTCCAAAAGAAATCTGTTTATTGTTCAAAGAAAGAGAAGGTGGGTATAACTTAAGAGGGAAATGGAATTTTAAAATACAAAGTGCTAGAACAACTTTAAAAACGATGTCAATCGCAATTGCAGGAGTTCAGTTATGGAACAGTCTAACAGCAGAGATAAAAGAAAGTAAAAACATGAACCAGTTTAAAGTAAAACATAAAAACCTAATTTTAAATATGTATAAGAATGAAGAAAACAAGGTTAACCTAGAACGGTAAATGTGGCTGGTTATGCTGTTGTGCTTCTTTTTCGGTGTTTTTTGGTTTGTTTGGTTTTTCATTTTTTCTCCATAACTGGTGAATCTGCAAATTTACACATTCTCTGTTTTCCATATGTTTTTTGTTTATTTATATACCGGGTATATGTATATTTCCTTATGGGACAAATAAGTAAATACTTCTGCCTACTCCTTTTCAAACAAATAATGACATTATATTTTGTAATGATAGATGTGTGAAATGTTTGAAATAAAAATTAACTGAACTGAACTGAACTCTGTTTCAACACTCCTGATTTCAAACAGCAGGTGATTAACTGATGATTCAACCACTGAATCACGTGTGTTGGAGCAGAGAAACCATTAAAATATGCTGGATACCTGCCCACCTGGCCCAGAACCGAATGCCCCTGGTATGTACCGTCAATACTCACAAGACATTCATTTATACTAGAGACCACTACCTTCCTCAGGATCCACTGATTTCCCTCTTGGTCAGCTTGCTTCCACACCAAAACTTCCGTCAGGAATCTTGGCGTGACCTTTGACCCAGCTCTCACCCTGGATTCTCATGTCAGTTCTCTTGTTCGCTCTTCCTTCTTCCGTCTCAGGAACATTGCTAAGCTGAGTCCCATTCTGTCCCGCTCTGAACTTGAGACTGTTCTCCACACCTTCATCTCCTCACGCTTAGACTACTGTAACTCTCTTTTCACGTGTCTGAGCAGAACCTCCCTGAACCATCTGCAGGTGGTTCTTAAATCCTGTGCTCGGCTTCTGACCAAGTCCTCCAAACACACCCACATCACCCCGCTTCTCCTCCAGCTTCACTGGCTGCCAGTCAACTTCAGGGTTCATTTCAAGATCCTGGTTCTGGTCTATAGGGCCTTACATGGACAAGCACCATCTTACATTGGTGATCTTCTTAGTCCCTACACCCCCAGCAGGTCCCTGAGGTCCAGTGACCAAAGCCTAATGGTTGTGCAGCACCAGGCTAAAGACCAAAGGTGACAGATCATTTGCTGCTGTGGCCCCCAGACTCTGGACCTCTCTCCCCCTGAGCCTGAGATCAGTGGACTCAGTGGTCTCCTTTAAAAAGCAGCTGAAGACTCACTTGTTCAAGCTGGCTTTTGTATGACCTTCTTCACCTCTCTCTCTTTATTCTGCTCTCCCTACCTATTCCACCTTCCTCAGGATCCACTGATTTCCCTCTTTCCTGTTCACTCTCTCTCTTTCTTAACATTTTTTAATCACAATTGTCTATTTTTTGCTTATTTTAAATAGATTTTTAACCATTTTCTAAAAATTTTTTTTATATTTTAACATTTTATGTTTTTGTAAAGCGCCTTGTGATTTTATCTTGAGAGGCCCTATAGAAATGATACTTTCTTCTTCTTCTTCTTCTTCTTCTTCTTCTTCTTCTTCTTCTTCTTCTTCTTCTTCTTCTTCTTCTTCACCACAAACAACTGAGTGGCCTAGTGGAATGAATTTCCATCATGAGACTGGGAGATTGTGGGTTCAAACCCACAGTTGGGTTATACCAGAGACTTTAGAGTGTGAATGACTCCCTGCTTCACCCTCAACATTAAGGGGTTGGATTGGGGGATTAAAATATCCCTGAGAGCAGCCACAGCTGAAGCTCATCACTCCCCAAAGGGATGACTCAAATGTGGAGAGTGTGTGATGATGACTAATGGTAAATGGCCTGTTTTTGATATAGAGCCTTCTAGAGTCCTGAAACCCCCCAAGGCGCTTTACAACACAATCAGTCATTCACCCTTTTACACTAAATGGTGGTGATGAGCTACATTGTAGCTACAGCTGCCCTGGGACACACTGACAGAGGAGAGCACCACCAGTCCCTCCGACCACCACCAGCAGGCAAGGTGGGTTAAATGTCTTGCCCAAGGACACAACGAGTACAACCGCAAGGAGAAGTAACTCCGCTTGCAAAAACAAACAAGCAGAAAGCGCTTGGACAATTGATGGATCGGGTAGTGACAGAGCGCAGCTCTGAGGGCTTCCATGATGTTGGCTAGTGTAAACACAGGTCGCACACGTGATGTCAGCATTTTTTTGTCGTGGAAAGTGACGTTGCGGACCTTAAAACTCCGGTTATGTCCGTCCACACGCAGACACCCAAAACGGGGAAAAACGCAGATCTTCACTTTGGCCGGAGTTTTTAAAAAGATTCGTTTTCGTGTGGATGACAGGCCAAAACGTAGAAAAATATCTACGTTTTGGCAGATCCCCGGCTACGTGTGGACAGGGCCTTAATCAACTCTTGAAGCAGACGAGTAGTGTGCGGTGAGAGAATCACTTTAAATTCATACAGAGATTGAGACACTAATTGGCATGTCTGAAACAAGTAGGCCGAGTCTGTCTTTAAAATGACACATCTGTCCACACTGTCTCTCTTTCATCTTAATCAGATTTACTAATTATATCGTGTCTACTTTTAAGTTTTGTAGCTATGAATAAACTGTTAAAGGAATGAACTGTTACATGGCAGCTCAAATCACAAGACACAAACTAATCTAATTGTGTTTGGTCCACTTCATCCAGAGTTTATGGAGACAGCAGAAAAAATGTGCAACTTGCATTAATTTCCCTAAGTGCATATGACTCAGGAGACCAAATAAGATGTTCTATAACACAATAGATCACAACAAATATATAGCAGCATCTGCAAGAATGCATTGTTCTCTCACCCAGAAAAGCAGCAGGGCTGTAAACAACTCTGCACTCATTGGATTCCATCAGTCTTATAGTGTTCCACAACTAAATATGGATTTTAGGTCATCTCAGCCATTAAACCTGTTAGTTATAAACTGAACAGCAATGCTTCTCCTAGTAACCCAGGGATGGTAATGTGGAAAACAACTGGGGCAAGATGGTGCAATATTTTAGAAAGGAGCTGAAGACGGGTTTTGTGGTCCCATCCAAAGGGATCAGCTGCTCAGATCCTGGATCTTTCTCCAACAAATTGGCCCTTGCAAATGGTCTTGGCACCACTGTCTTCCCCGAGTGATTCACCATAGCGTGGAGCAATAATTCCTCTGTGTGAAAGCCCTAACAGAAACAAACCCCAACAGAAACCGTATAGTCAGAGACACCACCGGCGTGGAGGAGGAACAACCAGCGCATGGGACTCGGCACATTTTGTAGAAAATAGAGAAACTGTTCAGTCAAGCCTCCTAGAAAACTCAGATGGTTTCCCAAAATCAGGATTTATTAATGCAGCCCTCTGAATTGCAGCGTGTTTGTCATTTCCCTCTAGATCAAGGGCAAGAGAATGTGATGATCCAAATGAGATTTTTTTTCTGCCAAACTTGCCATGATGACGAAAACTACATTATGGTGTGCTGCTTCTGTAACTAGATTAGAAAGTTTTGAAACACTTTTCTTCAGTCCCCCGTACTTTTCTGTGTGTGGTTAACAGAATACTGAATGCACAGCGTGATCTTGGACAATCTACATGGGGGGTTTTCTGAACAGCCAAACTAGGAAGAGGCCCCACCTGGCACCCTGACACCCCGACTACACTGGCTTCTGTTAGAATCCACTGTTAGCGCTTCTTATTAGGAATTCAGCCAAACACTTACAAAGAGCCATGAATGTCTACAAAGACACACACAAACCCCACAAAACCAGCGAATAAAACGGAAAAAGACAACAAATGTAAAGGAGATGCAAACAGGCCACCGGGGAATGTAACCAGTGAAAAGAGAATTAAACAAGATACATTTAATGAAGGAAAGAAAGCAACACAAAAAAGAAGAAAAATATGTATAAAATTTATCTAAAGGCAGCATAAAAAACTACATTGTTTGAAAAACTACTTTGTGCTTGTTGCAGTAATGAAATACAATATAAACCCAAACTTGAAAACTTTGAAGGACACTTGAGTTCTTTTGGAATATCTAAAAAAAAACAATCGATGCAAACACAGTTTGAGAGTGGGAGGGCACAAGGTTGGCCGAAGCTGGAGGAGAAAAGAGATGCTACCTGTCACCATTATGATGCAGTCCCCAGAGATTTGCCTGCTGATGAAATAGGAATGAACAGGTCAATGATGGCTAGACAGCAAAAGATGTTGACTTGATTACCTCTCCGCTTCATTGGGGCATGAGTTTTATTTCTGGTAGAATTCATATAATTCTATGGTGGGAAGATATGTGATCATCATATTGGTTTCAGTCCTGGAACACCACATTTCTTTTGACCCAACTGTCACATCATGTTGCAGTGATGTCATATCTCCAGTGAAAGCACATAATATTGGCTCTGTTAGCATAATTCTGCAGCAATTTACAAGCTACAACAGCCTAAATACATTTGTCTGAGGAGCTAAATTAATATGCATTTAGCCTTTCTAGCCTGTAAAGTGATGCAGAATGACACCAACAGATCTAATTTCATGCACACTTTCCAACAGTGCCAAGTCCTCAGTAGGGAAAATAGCTATTGGCTGACTTAATAGTTGCCAGAACTTTCTGGATGAAATCACCACCTAATTATCATATTTGCTAACAAAAGTTCTTCTGTTGAATCTTATTTTAATTTATTTCTTTTAGACTAGAATAGAAATGTCCTTTAATTTTTTTGTTTTTGTGAAGCGCCTCGTGATTTTTATCTTGAGAGACGCTATAGAAATTATATTTTCTTCTTCTTCTTCTTCTACAAGTGGTTAATTGATTGTTGTTTAGGCTCTATTAACATGTGGAGTTTGGTGTTTATTTACATAATACCAGAACATAATATTTTTGGTTATTAATGCAGAATAACTATTCCCCTTGAATTTCTTCTTTAAAAGCCACATATTGATTTGAGCTAATTAGTATGTGCGTTAATCAGCAACAAACTGTTTACTTTCAGTTAACAAACCATTATGAAGGGCTTATTTTGATAAAACTCTTGTAACAATTAAATTTACATATTATTTAATGAACCATAAAATGTGGCATTCCATAGTAAATATGGAATCAACCTTCTGGATCTTTGGATTACTTAAACCAGATGATTGGAACTTTTTATTGCAGGGATTATGTAACAACTTTGTATTAACTCAGAGACAAAAGAAAGAGAGTCAAGTTTTAAAAGTTTAAAGATATATTACTAAACAAATTAAAACTAGACTAACTTTAACACTAAACATATGGTGTAACTAAGGTGAAGTAAGACTGAAGATGGTGTAGTGTGAAATGTTGTTCAGAACCAGCAAATCCGGAGAAACGATTAGTTCTGATGGGAGTGAAGATGATGTGTCGCGCTAAGTTTGGTTTGGATATTTATAACACACACTGAGATGCTATTCTGCTGGCCTACGTACCCTTTGCGGAAGTCCCCGTCTAGATCAGGAATGTCGAGGTCCAGCTTGACCTTCTCTGGAACCGAAGCAGGTAGGAAAAGCAGCGATTGCCAACCAGACCAGTCTTGAGATACTCCCAGGTCACGACAGTTATATTGGCATCTAGCAAGACCCAAAACGGGGTCGTGATGGTTCAGCTTTTATTCTGAAAGGAACCGTTGCAGCAGGTGGAACATGCAACAGATTTAATCCAGCTTGTCGTTGGTTCTTTCGGCAGAAGAGGAAAGTTACGGATTGGCCACTCCAACAACTTCTCTAGAACGCTTTGAACTGAAGTTTAAGATGACGTGGGCATAGTTTTATAATTTGGATGTTTTGATTTACGGTCGAATCAAAAAGGGACACCAAGAGGGGATTTACCAAGCACCACCAAAACCATGCCTCGCTTCAGATCTGGAAGGCTCTGACTGGGTCAGAAAAAGGAAATGTGTCATGTGATTCTTAACATTACGTGTGATCAGTCTCTAGTGGAAACATTTAAAGTTATATTACTTATTACAACTACTGATCATAAACATTGTCATTTCACAGATTGGTTCACATTTTTTTATTGGACTAACACTTTGATTATCTTTGATTATCTTTTTTAAAATAGAGCTTCTGATTCATTAAAAGAAAGAGTCTTTTGACTTCATTCTTCTCTTGAGCTGGAAAGGAAGACACAGTTTAGAAGCAGAGCATGAGACCTTGAGCAATATCTCATGCAGATTAGGTTTGTGTCAGAAACTTCTGGTTTTGCTTTCAGCAGACCAAAACAGAGCGGGACCTTTTAGGTCAAAAATGGACAATTCATTCTGCGTCTCCCTCGTGTCTCTTTGTGTTCTCCATCCCTCTCTAGGTTCCCCTTATGTGTCTCCTTGTCTACATCTCCCCTCAGGTGCCTCCCTGTGGTCCCCAGCCCCCTCCAGGTTCTCTCCAGGTTTCCCTTAGTCACTGATCATTAATTTTCTGTTATTGTAGATTATCTAGTTCGTTTCTCCCTTTAGGTATCATCCTTCCCTGTCTTGCAGTGTTTTTGGTTCTAATACTCCTAGGTCATTAGTTTTATCATCTTTAGTTATCCAGTGTCCTATTCCTACAGTGTTAAGATATTTAGTTCAGTAGCTTTGTTTAACTGGTTTGAGGCCCTGTCCACACGTAGACGGGGATCTGCCAAAACGTAGATATTTTTCTACGTTTTGGCCTGTCATCCACACGAAAACAGAGTTTTTTCACACGAAAACGGATCTTGTTTAAAACTCCGGCCAAAGTGAAGATCTGTGTTTTCTCCGTTTTGGGTGTCTGCGTGTGGACAGACAAAACCGGAGATTTAAGGTCCGCAACGTCACTTTCCGCGACAAAAAATGCTGACATCACGTGTGCGACCTGTGTTTACAATAGCCGACAGCATGGATGCCCTCAGAGCTGCGATCGCTTTATCAATTGTCCAAGCGCTTTTTGCTTGTTTTATTTTTTGCAAGCGGAATTACTGCTCCATGCGGAAGACCACAGACGAAGGACGAGGTTAAGAACGGGGGAAGTACTGCCGCCTACAGGTCTGGCATGTCCTTAACAACGTATTTATCCGGGTACGTGTGGACAGAGTTTTTTTTTTAAACGAGGTGGTTTGGATGCAAGTTTTTGGAGGGGCGGATATTCGTTTTTTTTTTTTTTTAAACCTGGCTACGTGTGGACTAGGCCTTAGTTGGGGCTTTCCTCACCTGCCCTGTTCTGCTCCTCCTCTTGTTTATTAATAGCACCCTGTGCCCAATCCTCCTAATCACCCAGCCCCCGAGTATAAAACCCTGGCCTGTCTTTCCGTGTTTGTTGGTCCATTGTTTGTGTCAGCGTTGTCCCGCCCCCCCTCTCTTGGTCCCTAGGTTTTTTGGAAATCTTTAGGTCTCTTGGTTTTCATACAAAGATTTTGGGATTTTTTGGTTTTGGCTACCTGCCCTATCGGATTTACTTTGGGACAATCACTCATAATAAAGGATTTTTTCATGTTTATTCCACCTCCTGCCTCGTGTCTCCCTGGTTCTGCTTCTTGGGTCCTAAGTTACCTCCCCCCTACTCGCAGCGTGACACAAAAAGCTTCAGGAAAAACTGCTTCAGTAAAAACATGGTCAAACCAAAAGGTGTTAGCTTTAGACAAAAAAAGTCTAACCAAAAGGTGTTGGGTAAAACAGCTTCAGCTAAAATTGTCAAACCAAAAGGCTTCAGGAAAAACATTGTGAAACCAAAAGATGTCAAGAAGAACAAAAGCATTGTCAAATCAAAAGACTTCAGGAAAACATGGTCAAACCAAAAGGCTTCATGGCGTGGGTCTGAACTCTCAATAGATATAGCACCAAATTATTAAAGGCAGCAACATTATTTTCCTGCACGCATGACATCACTGTACAGGATAACTGCAATGTGGATCCTGCACAAAAAACACATAAATGGGTCAGGGATGAAACCAATATCGTAACTGCTGTCTACGCTGGCCGGTCACTTGCTGAGCTGTTGAGCTATGCATCATGATTTGCACAAAAAAAAAACACTCACCCTTTCGAAGCCTGCACAGGTTTTAAACACCAGACTAGTTTACCCAGCAGCCCACTGTCCTCACTCTGAGTCAGAATATATTTTCACCTCATTCCCATTGAAACTTTTACATAAATGACCAACCTTCAGTCCTGATTGAAAGCAGCTTATTCAAGTGTGTGTAATGGGATCTAGTATGGAAAGAAACTAACAACACTTGATTTAAAAAGGTCTTATTTTGCAATCCTAACATCATGTTTCATTAAAAATGTGCTGCTGTTGTAAATGGTCCTTTTGTTCACTTGATAGCATTTGTCAATCACAGGACAGCTTTTAATAAAATTGCTGCTGTTGTACCAAAACTGCTTTATGTGGCTGCCAATCACTAGAAAGATACATGCAACAGTGCTGCAACTCTATATACTGTACATCTGTTCAGCTTCCATGGCTGTCATTACAGCAGGATTATTTCTTTCTACAATTGTCTCAGTTAATTTACATGCAGAAGTGGTCTCAGGAGAAACAGCAGCAACAAGCTGGTATAATTGTACCAGGCTGGATATATTGTGATATTGTTATTATATTCCCCCTTCAGGGGTTAAGTAGTACCAAACCCCTTTTCTCCAGCGTAGCATGTGCTGTGTGAGCCTCTACATGCCGCGTTACAGGACAAGCAACAAAAGCTGTGAGCCAATTCCACACGTGTCAATTACAATATTTCCAGCCTTGTAAATCTACACACCAGTAGTACGTGAGAAAGCACAGAAAAAGGAGAACTCAAGGAGAGATATGCAAGGCAGAGGTTTGTGTTTGTGTTTTTAGGCCGATGATGCGTGACCTCTCTTTCACACTCTGCTGATTGTTTACCGGGCTTACATGCAAGCACATGAGATGATCCTCCCTGCCACACGTAGAACTTTCACTGCCCTCCAGTGGCTTTCTAATAATAGTACCACTCAGTGTCACACACACACACACACACACACACACACACACACACACACACACACACACACACACAAGCACGCTCACTCTAGCCTTACCGCCACACCAACCAATTCCATCAGAGTTGGCCTGCATAAATGTTCCTGGAGCTGAAATGACAGGATCTGCAGAGAAGATCCAGCAAATGTCTACTCACTCTGCCGCTCTCATCATTTCAGTTCATCTCGTGCGGCGTCCCTCAGGAGCAACAAGAATTACTTTCAATGCAATTATGGAAGTAACCAATTACAGCCCTTGTAATTTTATTGTATGGTGTACAAATAAGCAGCACAACCCTCCATTTATTACTTGAAGCTGTATTTTTTTAAGACCCACATGAATGTGGGGAGAGATCTAAGCAAAGCAAAACCAGATGGAGTTTCAGTCCGAGCCAAACCGACAGGAATGCACAGCTCTGGTAAGTTGTTGAGTGTGTGTGTGTGTGTGTGTGTGTGTGTGTGTGTGTGTGTGTGTGTGTGTGTGTGTGTGTGTGTGTGTGTGTGTTGAGGGGTTGAGGAGTTCATTATTGTGATGGGTGTACATGAAAGGCAGCTGCAGTCATAAGGTCACACACACACACACCAAGAGGGGCGATGCAGGGGTTGGGGTCTGGGGCAGCAGGGTGGGTGGTGTGTGATGGGAGTGCGTATCAGTGGGAGGCTGGAGGAGGTGGGGTAGAAGGGTAGGGGTGAGAACACTCATCCAGCAGGGGGCGCAGCTGTGATGCCAAAGTCCAAAGAGTCTGCTGGACTCTCACTCCCCCCTCCTTCTTCCACATATCACAGCCAATCAGAGAGAGAAGAGCTGAAAACATCATCACACACTGGCTCAGATGACTATCTCTCTGCCCTTTGAAGCTTGTTTGTTCTAATTTTGCTGAATCTGAATGAGTCTGGGACTTTCAGTTCACCAACAAAGGAGCTGAACCCAATCTGCTGGGAAAGATCCCTGAACGTACTTCCACTTATCTGTGTCCTTCACGTCTCCTTGAATGTTGAAATCATCTGAGATATCGACTACACATACCGTTTCAATGACCTGTGGTTGTATAAAAACGCAGAGGCACAAGCAACCAAAACCGGCCTGTAAATTCAGTCGAGGCAGAACTTTTCACAGCCTTTGCCAAAAACATCTATCTGCTTGAAAATTTAAAATCACCAACCCAATGATTATAACAAAAAGGAATCTTTTACAACCTCCAAGGCTGTTGCTACTACAAATGAGAACATGCATGCTGATTTCACAACTTCCTTCAAGACTCGCCTTCAGCACAGATGAGGTAATTGGTTCATTTTTCAATTTCAAATCCAGAGGCTTGACATATTCTGCTTGTGGGCCTTCTTTGTTCCAGTCTGCCCCATGAGAAATTTAGTTGACCTTCTTATTACAAGCATGTTGCATGGCACTTTCTGGAAAATATCAAGGCCCTAACTTTCTCTGATGTAAGGATTACCAGGTGCTGACCCAGAATCCATTATCTCCTATTACAGCATGTCTCTAGTGTGTGTGTGTGTGTGTGTGTGTGTGTGTGTGTATTTTGGTCTGTTGATTGCCAAATGATTAAGGCCTAGTCCACACGTAGCCGGGTTGTTTTTTAAAATGAATATCCGCCCCTCCAAAAACTTGCATCCACACCACCTCGTTTAAAAAAACTCTGTCCACACGTACCCGGATAAATACGTTGTTAAGGACAAGCCAGACCTGTAGGCGGCAGTACTTCCCCCGTTTTTCACCTCGTCCTTCGTCTGTGGTCTTCCGCAAGGAGCAGTAATTCCGCTTGCAATAACAAACAAGCAAAAAGCGCTTGGACGATTGATAAAGGGAGCGCAGCTCTGAGGGCATCCATGCTGTCGGCTAGTGTAAACACAGGTCGCACACGTGATGTCAGCATTTTTTTGTCGCGGAAAGTGACGTTGCGGACCTTAAAACTCCGGTTTTGTCTGTCCACACGCAGACACCCAAAACGGGGAGAAAACGCAGATCTTCACTTTGGCCGGAGTTTTTAAAAAAATCCGTTTTCGTGTGGATGACAGGCCTAAACGTGGAAAAATATCCACATTTTGATAGATCCCCGGCTACGTGTGGACAGGGCCTAAGTCTAAATGCTCATTTGTCTTTAAGGGGCACATTAAATGAATGGGAAGATTTTTGGATGACTAAACAGAAAAATATGTGTTAAGCTTTCTGAGTTCTTACAGGTTAACACATCTAAAGTCAGTATTCTCACAAACTAATACATCAGTCTGATTTAACTGCTTTTGTAAATATGGAAATAGCAGCTAATGTTGCTAATCACCATTTTTGGGGATTAAAATACAACTCAAACCAGAATATTTTGTGTCAGTATGTTGATTTGTTTTGCATCATTATATTTTCTTTATTCATTGTAAAATGCATGCGGATGAAACAATTTAATTACAACACTCAAATTTCAAACAAGCACAGCCCTAACTACGCCGCAGAGTACAACCTCACCTCAGCCCAATCAAGCCCAGCTATGTAAAGATATATATATATATATATAGATATATATATATATAGATATATATATATACATATATATATATATGTATATATATATAGATAGATAGATAGATAGATAGATAGATAGATAGATAGATAGATAGATAGATATAGATAGATATAGATATATAGATATAGATATATATTTATATATAGACACACACCCATACACACACTCACTGGCCACTTTATTGGGTACACCTGTCCAACTGCGCGTTAATACAAATTACTAATCTGCCAATCGCATGGTGGCAACTCAATGTTAGCCATGTGGACATGTCAACCTGCTGCCAACGGAGCTTCAGAATGGGGAAGAAAGGTCAATGAAGTTACTTTGAACATGGCTTTGTTGTTGGTGCGGGATGGGTTGGTCTGAGTATTTCAGAAACTGCTGATCCTCTGGGATTATCACTAACAACCATCTTTAGGATTTACAGAAAATGGTTCGAAAGAGAGAAAACATGCATTGAGCGGCAGTTCTCTGGGTGAAAGTGCCTTGTTGATGCCAGAGGTTAGAGAAGAACGGCCAGACTGGTTTGAGCTGATAAAAAGGCAAATGTTACAACCAAGGTAGGCAGAAGGGCATCTCTGAATGTACAACACAGCAAACTTTGAGGCAGATAGTGTACAGCAGCAGAAGACCACACCAGGTGCCACTCCTGTCAGCTATGAACAGGAATCTGAAGCTACAATTTGCACAGGCTAACCAAAATCGGACAATAGAAGATTGGAGAACTGTTGCCTGGTCTGATGAGTCTTGATTGTGTCTCTGCAGCACAGCCTGACCAAGGTTAAACAAACAGACATGTAAAACAAAAACAGACTATAATAGCAGCCACCAAGGTGCTCATTTTCAGTTAGTGCTGAAAGTTCTGAAGGCAAAAGGACTAGCAAGGCGTGCCCAATAAATTGACCAGTAAGCATTTATACATATATATATATATATATATATATGTATATAAATATATATTACAGGTCTAGTCCTGATGATTCAGACCTGGTTTAGAGCTCACGTGCACTTCCTCATTGTGTGCGCTGACGGCTCGTGCTCTTCTAATGGGCTCGACACACGGGAGGCAACTTCGCCTCTCCTCCATTCATTTTCAATGAGACATGCGGGACAAAGCGATAATCGCGGGTCTCCCTCCTACTAAAGCCGGGCGTACACCGGGAGCGTTGCAGGAGGATACACAGGGATTTATGGGGGTTGGATGAGGAAAATGAAATAAAGAAAGTAAATCTGTGTTTTGTGATCAGTTTAATTTGACATGAACATGACAAGCACGCTCTCTTGACAATCTTTGTGAGTAAAAAAACGTGTAGAAATAAAAACGAACAGCGTGTGTTATTAGGGAAATAGCGGGTGAGCAATGTTGATACATGATTGCGCATGCACCGTGAGCGGTTCTGGTACTTTTTGGGTCGCAGCTGCTCGCAGCGCCGCTTCAAGCGCTGATGCGCTGTGTTGAAGTTCAGAATGTGTTTACCGGTAGTTGGTGGATTTAACCACATAAACTTTCCACATGAACTAAATCATATGTGTCTTATTAATAGGCCTAAGAAAATAGTGTGATTTCAATTGTGTTTTATTAAACCTCTGGGGTCCATGGACGCGTATCCGCGTCTTTTGAACAGGTCTGATTTGGGACGCTGTAGCAGCAAGACTCTGCCTCTCTGAGTTTTGGTTTCAATTCAGCTTTAAAAGGAGATTATAAACTACACCCCAGTTTTTAAATTGTGTTAATAGGCAACGTAAAAGCGGAGTTATACTTAACTAAAAAACAACCTATTTTTAGACAATCTGATTACTTGTCAAAACAGCAGTTTAGTAATCCGTGAGAGGGAATGTGCTTGTGAACATAAAAAACCCCACAAAAACATGAGATCCTTTTGCTGTTGGTGGAAGTCTCACATATTCAATTGATAAAAACTATCATTATGTAGCTGAGAGAGAGAGGAAGGCCACACGAGTAACGAGATGTGCGCAAAAAGGAGCCGCTTTGCGGGGAAAGGTATGGCGCGAACGGAGTAACAACAAACAATTAGATAGATATTGACGGTAAACTTCATATTTTGGAGCAATCCGGACAGATATATTGTCGCTGCAGTTTAGTAGGCTTTTATTAGGCTTATATAAAGGATGATGAGAAGGATAAATGTCCACCAGGCAGTTCAGATAGTACGGCTGTTTTCTGAACTGGAAGCAGAGGAAGTGGACGGAGACACACAGCCGGAGTCTGAGGCAAATAGCGAGGATGTTGATGACGATGTGGCAGATCCACAGGTCTGTCTTCGCTCACGTCCGCACGTTCACACCACGCCCCATGTCTTCTACTACGTTTGCGTCTCACAACAACACAATAGGCGCAAAGTACCATAGGGTGCGGTGTACATTTTGGAGAAAATTTAAGACTTTTAGGTGCACCTTATGGTCGTGAAAATACGGTGTGTATGTATATATATATATATATATATATATATATATATATATATATATATATATATATTAGTGGTGGGCATAGATTAATTTTTTTAATCTAGATTAATCTCACTGTAATCTTGGAATTAATCTAGATTAATCTAGATTAAAATGGCTCATTCAAATTCTGCCAAAGGCATATGCATGTACTACCTAGATAATGAATAAAAGCATGTCTTTGAGAATGGAGGCATATTTCTTGTTTCAATAATGCATCACAGACTGATAAAGCAGTTTTACTACGATAACTGATGATGAAAATAAATAATGATCAATAAGTATTTGTGTTTAATAGCTGTTTATTCAGTTCAACAAATTCTGCACTGTAGGTCTACAGAATAGGTCATGATTAACTATTTACAGCCAGTAGCATTTGGTCAATCAGTCAAAGCTCTATTTCTCCTTCTTACACCAGTCACTCAAGCAGACCAGCTTGGTCACATTGTCTGGTGACAAACTAGATACATACATACATACATACATGCATACATACATTCATACATACAGACATACATACATACATACATACATGCATACATACATACATACATACATACATACATACATACATACACACATTCAGACATACATACATACATACATACACACACAGAAACTATCTGACCTGGGGAGGGGGTTAAATTTCTGGGGTGCCCTTCCAATACCCCCCTTTAGTTTTGAAAATATATATCTCTCATATAAGCTCTTTCATATATTATTATAAGCTCTTTTATATGATTAAATATGTATCTCTCACTTTTGCCCCTTATATATTATCATAAATACATTATTATATGCCTTTTCATGGAATCTTGTTATAATATCAAAGACCTCTCTGTGCCTTTTCTGCTCAAGCTGAACAGCTGCATAAGGGAGTGAAAGCGTTCCTTCCTTCAGTTCCTCAATACAAGAACAACTGTCTTTGTTAGCAAAGGATGTTGCAGGATGTGTCCTGATCATCTCAAGGTTGCATGTCCTTGGGATGAATTGGTCTTTCATTAACAAGGCTATTAGCTGACGTGCGTCTGCAGGTGCAGATGGCAGAATTACGTGTGTGTATGGCAAACTACGTATGTAACATTCCTGTAATCTTCAATAAAAATCAGCCGTTTTCAGCAGAACGGCGAGAGTCTGTCCGAAGCATCTGGCAAGAGCAGGTCGCGGGACTTGCTGCAGAGACTCTCCCCCTCATGAGCGGCGAAACAGTGAATGGACTTCTGATCATTTGTCTCCTCGTTCTGTCAACTTAAAAGGTGTTTAACTCCATCTACTCCGTACCCGTGCTTGGTCTAACGGAAGAGAGACCAACAAATTTGGCGTCACGAACAGGATTTTTTCTTTTTGAAGAAAAAGGAGTTTTTGGAGGATGATTCGACCTACTGACCCAGCGAACGATCTTGGCACAGAACACCGCGGTGGAAAACAAGGTGAGCAGAGCCTATTATCTAAAATCTGCTCATTGGATTTATCCAAAGCATTTGTGTCCAGAATCATAGTAGCTGTGGTCCTAAAATAATAGTTGGAGAAGAAAGTGGAGACAAGTGCAGAAAGAATAAGAGATTTTTTTGTAATGGTTTAATGGTGAAATGAAATGAGGATTTTCTAATGATTTAATGAGTAAATGAGAAAAGGAAATAGTACAGAAATAGGGGTTGGAGGCCCAGAGCATTAATAAGCTCTAAATTCCATTTAAAGAAGGGTTGGAGGCCCAGAGCATTAATAAGCTCTAAATTCCATTTAAAGAAGGGTTGGAGGCCCAGGACAAGGTCCTAAATTCCATTTTCCAGGTCGTGGCTGACCACACTATTTGCTGACGAGCGGATAGAATATATAACGAGGTTATATAATGCTTGGCTGGATCCATAGGTGTGGGAACCCTAAAAGTCCACAGGTCAAGGACCTGGTTTTATGTTAAGGGAAGGGGAGGCTAAAGAGAGCTCCCTGGATTTTAAGGTCAAGGACCTGGTTTTGTGTTAAGGGAAGGGGAGGCTAAAGAGAGCTCCCTGGATTTTTAAGGTCAAGGACCTTTTGCATGAGATGAGAAAAATGTTCTGAGGTAACTGTTTTTGCATAAGATGATAAATGTTTTGACTGCTTCTGTGTGAAGAGAGCAGTGCTTTTGGCTATTTCTGCGTGCTTTTGGCTGTTTTTGCATAAAATGAGCAATGTTTAAATATGACAAGCAGCCCAGTTGAAGCCACGAGAAATAAGGTTTTATTGAGAAAGTCAGCGGAAGAGGCGATGAAGAAAAAAGGGGTAGATGTTAACAGTAGAGGTAACTGGAGAAAGATTTGGGAAGTGAAGGCTGCAGAATCGAGAGAAAAAAGGCACAGCTGTAGACAAGCTTCACTGTGTGTGTAAGCTGAGTTCAGCCTGTGTGTGTGAGGCGCAGGAAGAGGCTGCTTACGGCTCTGGATTGAAAGTGCAGCACTAGGAGAGTGCAGAATGCAGAGCAGAGTTTTGGGAGCTCCGTGTGTGTGTGTGTGTGAGTGTACAGCGCTGGGTGTGTGTGTGAAGGCCTGATGCGGTACCAGAAAATAAATAAATAAGATAAATAAGAGCTTTAAAAAGTTGCAACTCGTATATGTAAATTACACTGCAGTGCTAAAATTAATGTTTGGAGCTACGCAAAATTCAAATTCTGCAACCCTGTTCTGATCAGTCTTTGAACAGAACACCATAAGTTAATAAATAAAAGGTTTTTAAAGTAACATATGCATATGTATGTGTGTATGTATGTATATGTGTATACATATATACATATGTAGTGTAGAAGCGTGATAATCATTTGTGTGTGGGGCAGCATGTGAGTGACCCCGATCTGGGGGTTAAGTGACCTGGAGATGAAAAAAGGGAAAAAACCACCAAGAAACGCAAGTAAGGATGTAAATGACAGCTTTATTTTAGAAATATAGTCATATAGCTGCTAAACAGTAAAATCAAAACAGATCTGCAGAAAATAAATATATAAACTATTCCTCAGAGCGCTCTCAAAAAAATTGCAATTGGATTTGCTCTAATGTTACATAAGGCCTGCTTAAAAGCATAGTAAGCATTAAATTCTGAAAATAACCAGTGCAGTGTTAAATAAATTCTGTGCTTAAAATATTATATATATAGAGAGAGAGAATAAATAAGTGACGAACTGACTTACCTTAAAAAAATAATAATAATAATAAAAAGAGACTGTGACAAACAAAGAATGTCTCTGTGCCTTGTGAATGAGTGAATGTGTGTCTTCTTGCATGAGCTGCTTTCGCTGGATCTTCTGAATGACTCAGTTTTTAATAGAGGGAGCAGCTGCTTGAGAAACAGGGTGCGGTCCATGTTTTTACTAGACGGTTATTTAGTTCGAGAGACTGTGGAAACAATAGAAAAAGAATTTATCGTTAGTGTGAGGACAAGAAAATCCTTTAAAATACAAAAGTTGTATGGTCGTGGTTATAAAGGAAGTATTTTGTCTGATTATGGGCCGTGGAGTCAGCTGGACTCCCTCGCTCTCACAGTTTTCCTGTGTAACATGCAGTTTTAAGCAATTTGTGACTTTAGAAAGGATATTTTTCGGTGTTTTGGACGTACCTTAAGGCTTCTGGTTAGGGTATTCAGGAGATCCTTCCTCTCGGACAGATCTAGTGAAAATGACTGGAGTTTCAGCCTGAGGACCTGACTCCACCCACTTTTACACACAGGAGTCCCGCAGTCTAAAAATAGCACAGGGCGCTGCGAAAAGCAGCTCTGAACCTCTCAGGATCATCTTTATGAAAACCATAAAATTAACAAATAATCAGTAAGGAAATAAAATATTTGTTAAATCTTGCTATAAAACAAAATCCAATAATTGTCTTGCCTCAACTTTAAGAACCATTAACGTTAATGGCTGGATTTTGGGACGCTGAATAATGAAAAAACAGATAAACTAAGTATTATTTCCTGTAACCTGGCTAGAAACTGTACTAGGCTGTTTTGAGTTAAAAACTGGTAGATATTTTCCCAAAATAAAATAGATAAATAAAAAATGAAAGGAGGGATCTTGCATTTGGGATAGATTGTGCCTAAAGTTTAAAACCTGTGTAGAACCGATTTGACGAGTCAGAAAAATTGTGCATAGGAAATAGTCTAGATTTACCTTTGAGTCAATAAAGTTGACTAAATATTAGAAACCTTCGTTGATTTTGATTTGTAAAAGAGAAAGTTCTGTCCTTTCAACTCAATCAACATATTTAAGGAAAACGTTTGCTGTGCATTGTGGAGGCATGAACTTTACTGGGTGGGCCTGTCACAACCAGCTGCAAAGAATGTTTGGCTCTGACTTCTATACAAAGAGAACCTGGAAGCCCTCACCAAAAACTGTGACTCATAACATCAAGACGGGGAGCACTACAAGATGGACAAAGAGGCAGAAAACTTATTTGCCCTGCTGCTGATGAAACAAAGTACAAAAGGGGGAGCATGTGTGCTAACATGTGAACTTCAATCAATGACGGTGGTCATCCTGGACTTACAAAGAGAGGCTCAAAAGAGACTGTTTCCTATGGTTACACCCAGTAAAAGAGTGCTTGCTGCAGTCAGGTAATGAACAAGGCTTTTTGGCAACAACCAGTTGAATTGATGAAATGTCAGAACTGTGGAAAATTTACTAAACTACTGTAGAACATAGTTAACTGAGAAAGTTAGCCTAAAAAAAAAAAAGATAATAATAATATCAATAAATAAATAAATAATAGGATTAGTAACCTGGATTTCAGCCCAACTCACCATTGGACGTCAATATAATCTTTATTGTCTTAGGATTCTCAGCTGCAGCGGACATGCAGTAAAGCCTTATTTTCTTTTCAAAACGGAATACATCAGCGTCATCACTTATTTTCATTGGTTAAGGAAACGGTGTCTATTTATAAGTCTAGGAGAACGCTTTAGGCTTCAACAGTTCTCTCCTTCGAGCAAACATGCGCAAATTTCCGGATAGTTTATAGTAACGTTCCATCCCATTCCATTCATTGCATAAAAATAAACATTAAATGAATAATTTGGCATCCAGCTGACTAAATGATTCATGGAACATCTCATCCGAGACAACAGTGTTGTTTCAGCTCCGTTGAGTTTCCCAACAGATCTAGCCAAACCTAGCTGATCCTATATTTTTCTATCAGCTGTAAGTTCTAACGTAGAAAATAATGTCACAAAAATATTGAATAATTGTACCCCTCATTCGATAAAAATTATGTTCACATTTTTATCTTGTGAAATCTTTAACATAATATTTTTAAATGGCCGTTTTGACGACAATTGGCTAAAAAGTCTTTAAGATTATCATCACAGGATGGCATGATAAATAAGTAAATAACATAAATAAATAAATAGACAAAAATAAGAGAGAAAAAGCAAAATTAATTAAATGAAACGTAATAGTGATAAAACGTTAAATTGATCTAAAATCTGTCATTCAGCGCCACTGGAAAAAGGAAGAGGATAGGGGAGTATTTCTTAGCACAAATCACGTTATTGATTTAGCAATGCAGCTTAATTTCAGATGCTTTAAGGATGATACTAACTTGTGTTATAGATGGAGGAGTAGCACAGAAACACTTCTAGATGAGGAGATAAGGAAAAAAAAACTGCTGATTACCAATACTATGCACAAACAAACCTGTAACTGCAGTTTCGTTATTTATGAATTAACCTTAAGTAGTGAATTAATTCTTAGGATTTCTTGTGCGAGTAGTGTTCCTAAAAAAGAAAGAAAGAAAGAAAGAAAGAAGGTAAGAAAGACAGGTAGTTTAGGTAAGGGACAACCTGAAACTATTTGGTTGAATTGATAGTAAAAGTGGTTGTCCTAATTTTTAATTGGAGAGATCACACCGCAACATGAGTTTAGAACGGCAGTTATGGGAAGTTTTGTTGGATTAATTTGATTACACGCTTTAGGTCTTATTTTTTCTTTCCACTGATTTAGCGTTAGGTTAAGTATTTCACACTTTCGCTTCAGTCTGACATTTGCTTGGTGTGTGAGGGCACAGAGACGTGTATGGACCGTGTGTTTGACTGTGTTTGTCTTGTTTGTTTGTTTATTTATCTATATGGGCATGGCCGAGCCTTGAGAAACATCAACAAAGACATTGGACTATTCTGAGTAAATTAACCAATTCAAATTCAAATTCAGGATCCTGAAACAATTTGGTTATAACCTCTAATTAATGAAGGACATCTTAAGAATTCATTGTACAAGGCATCATCTCCAGTGTTGCTGGAACTGTTATAAAACCCATGCATGGTTGTATATTTTAGTTTGATCATTTATACTCATTGAATTATTGTTGTTTGCTTTATGTTTTAATTTCTTTGCAATTTTTTCTCTGTGACACAGGTGGAGATGCTGGTGGCAAAATGGATCCCACACATTTCTTTCTCCCACACACATTCTTACTCTCTCCCTCTCTCTCTGTGTATGTGCATGTGTATGTGTTTGTGTGTCTGTGTGTCCATGTCGTGATGTCACTGTACCTTTAATTGCGCTTGCTGTTCGTAACTGTATGTGTCTGATGTTGAAGGTATCAGAGGCTAGGGTCAGTAAGAGCTAGGACATTTTTGTGCATAACCTCTAATCCCTAGGCGATCGGTCCGGGGAACTTCTGGTCCGGCCGGAGTGTGAATCTTCCTACCAACTATCTGCCAAAGCTCAATTGGACTGCACAAGTCGAGAAAGCCTTCATTGGACCAAAACTACACACACGAAGAGGCTTCGTCTTCGGTGCCAGGCGTCTGGGTCCTGCTAAAAGTCACCAAAAGGAAGTGGACGGAACCGAGGTGGACCGGGCCATACAGGATCACGGAGAGGACATCACACGCTGTCCGGCTGGACGGGAGGAGCCTAACCTGGAAGAGAAGCAGCTGACATCTGCCTAACCAGAGAAAGGATCCAAAAACCAGGAAGAGAAGTAGCTGACTGCAGTAGCATGCCAAGCTGCCACCACATCCTGCAGGACGAGAATCATGACATCATCACCCCCTGCAGCTGCCTGGAGCCAGTGAAGGGTCCTCAACAGGGGGAAGAAGTAGCCACCCTATGAACATTCTACAAGGGTTGTATTTAACACCCTCATTTATTTTACAAGGGTAATATTTTACACCCTCCACCTGCTGACCCAATTATCCAGATGCCCTTGTTACTAGCCAATCCAAACATCTATTTGGGAGGGGAACTCTCTGATGATAGTGATGACTCTCATGATGAAGAAGATGTTGTTAGAGTGTGAGAATGTTCAGTGATTTATGTAACCATCCCTTCACCAGTTCATTTTTATGATTTTTTTGTTTGTTTTGTTTTATTTTTTGTTGATCATTGATGTCCTAGGCATGCACACTCTATGCCAACAGGTGTTCGCCCCAAAATTGAGATATGACAAATGGGGGGACATGGGGGAATTTTCCCTATAAACATATGATAATTAGGGTTTTTCGCCCTCATATGGAGTTGCATGCGATCCATACATGTTGTAACATGTTCTGTTGAAAGTATGATCATGTTTTTTGTATTAGTTTACTGCTAGAAAGATGAGTAAATGTAATCTGATTGGTTGTTTGTATTGGTATTTTAAAACTTTGCTTATTGGATTCTTTTTGATGGAATTTGGTGTTATTGTTTTGATTTCTTATATCTTTATTGAACTCTTAAAAGAGTTCAAAAGGGGGATTGAAAATATATATCTCTCATATAAGCTCTTTCATATATTATTATAAGCTCTTTTATATGATTAAATATGTATCTCTCACTTTTGCCCCTTATATATTATCATAAATACATTATTATATGCCTTTTCATGGAATCTTGTTATAATATCAAAGACCTCTCTGTGCCTTTTCTGCTCAAGCTGAACAGCTGCATAAGGGAGTGAAAGCGTTCCTTCCTTCAGTTCCTCAATACAAGAACAACTGTCTTTGTTAGCAAAGGATGTTGCAGGATGTGTCCTGATCATCTCAAGGTTGCATGTCCTTGGGATGAATTGGTCTTTCATTAACAAGGCTATTAGCTGACGTGCGTCTGCAGGTGCAGATGGCAGAATTACGTGTGTGTATGGCAAACTACGTATGTAACATTCCTGTAATCTTCAATAAAAATCAGCCGTTTTCAGCAGAACGGCGAGAGTCTGTCCGAAGCATCTGGCAAGAGCAGGTCGCGGGACTTGCTGCAGAGACTCTCCCCCTCATGAGCGGCGAAACAGTGAATGGACTTCTGATCATCTGTCTCCTCGTTCTGTCAACTTAAAAGGTGTTTAACTCCATCTACTCCGTACCCGTGCTTGGTCTAACGGAAGAGAGACCAACAAATTTGCATGTAGGATTGCCTTTGGTGAATGGGAGCGAGAGCTTCAAATGATGCCACTGCTCACCTGTATGAGCAGAAGCCAACTGTTGCTGTTGTTGTCTCTGAAAACGGCAAGGGGAGTTATCCTAGCTCAACTTTTCTAAACAAATATAAAAATTTATGAGTAAAACGTTTATTATTACAGGTGAATTTGAGTCGAAGCCACATGAACAACAACCTGTAGAAACAATGTATCACTTTATCACAATAAACAGCTGCTGAAAGAGCTAAACTTAGTTGGAAACCGCACCTGTCTGAGAAAGTCTTGTCTCGGTTTTCTTCTCACATCCGAGCGCTGATTCGGCCGCGGACGGTGAAGTGTGGCCCGGGGAAAGCCCGGCTAGAAATGTTAGAGGTAAACAAAACAAAATAAAAAGAATGAAAGTCGGATTTATGGATTAAACTCTGGTGAAAGTACATAAATTATTTACTTGTCCCACGCGATGAGAAGGGAGAAGCGCTGCTGGTGGCGAAGGTGCGACTGTTCGGCTGCATGGGGAACATTAAACTCCGCGAGCCTGGCGTCCGTCCATACGTACGATGATCCGCGCCGAGTATACATCCGCGCCAACCGGGTATCCATCCGCGCAATGTGAAAGCCATCATAGCTTACTTAGTATAGACGCAGATCCCAACCCAACTTTGAGAATAGATTAACGGCGTCATTTTTTTTATCGCGCGATAAGAGTCTGGCTTTGCCGCAGCGCGTTAACGCCGATAACGGCCCACCCCTAATATATATATATATATATATATATATATATATATATATATATATATATATATATATATATATATATATGTGGACGTCTGCGTAGGTAAAAACCTATATATATATATATATATATATATATATATATATATATATATATATATATATATATATGTGTGTGGACGTCTGCGTAGGTAAAAACCTATATATATATATATATATATATATATATATATAGCTCCATATCCAGGGTCACTGCAACCCTCCGACCCTCAATGCTCCTCCCCCTATCCACACTGAGGTGGCATGCGCTGCTTATCCTGGCTGCAGGAACTGAAGTGGGGATAGTCCCAACCCACCACCCCACCTAGTGGACACTTATGTTGTGTTGTCTGAAGTCTGTTGCTTATATGTTTGAGGTGTTTTTTTTTTTTTTTTTTGTAGAACAAAGCTGCCCTCCCGGTGGAGGGTAACTCTGAAATGCCTTTTTTTTCCCTCCACCTGAACCAATCCTCATGTAACCCCCTCTTATCTCTATTAAGGTAGCGCGACTCAGGGTTGTGAATGACCACCAAAGGCGCACGTGTACGCCTTTGTCTGCTCTGTCTTCTCCATCCCCAGTGAGTCGTGGTGGATGGCTGCTTATACCGAGCCAGGATCCTCTGGAGGTTTCTTCTGGATAAAAGGGAGTTTTC
This sequence comes from Nothobranchius furzeri, assembly GCF_043380555.1. NCBI lineage: Eukaryota > Metazoa > Chordata > Actinopteri > Cyprinodontiformes > Nothobranchiidae > Nothobranchius > Nothobranchius furzeri. The sequence goes on from NC_091743.1 coordinate 43,544,979, forward strand.
CTCTCCACTTTCGCTAAATGCTTGCTTAGTATGAGGATTGCTGTACCAGATTTGGAGTCACGGTGCTTGAATGACCATGTCTGTCAACCATCTTTTGCTGCAACAGTTGGTCTAGATTTCTAGCCTAGTGTCAGTTACTCAATGCAACAATCATTCTCACTTTGTGTATCATGTCTGTCTGTCTTCATCGTCTGTAGTTCCTATGTCTCTGTTCTTCTCTGGCAGCCACTCATCATCACTGGAGCTGGAGGGAATTTCCTGGACTATTCTGTATGCTGCCTTATTCTTTGCTGCATTTGAAGTCTACAAAATATGATAAAAATAATTATTATAGTAACTCAAACTACAGCTAATCTACACAAATATATACATTTTTAATGAGTAGCTTATAAATGTAACAATTATAGTCTTATAACCAAAACAGATCCAAGAAACAGTGAAGCAATTTATTACTTTTGTTAAAAAATATACTGGGTAATGCATGATGTCCACTTCATTGGACACATGGTTAATCGTAGTTTTCTACAAATTAGACATAAAAATTCCTTATTCCAAACAGATAATATCCTTCCCTAGATATTACTGCAAGTCATCATATTTTTTTTTTTACCTGGTGGGCTCTTCCAGAATAGAAGGATTGACAGGATATTCCAGCACTGGTTGGCAGGGGTGGCAGTTTCTCTGCCATCATGGATTCAGTGGAAATTTACTTGCAGTTGCACTGACTGAACACTGAATTGACCTCAATGGAGTATGGCAGTAGAGAGCACTTTAGAAGCTAATATGCAATTCCACCACAGAAACCAATGCATTAAAGAGATAAAGACGTTTTAGTAGCTGTCCACTGCAGTGACCACTATGCATCAGAGGGTTAATGAACTGACCTGTATTGGAATGTTTATTATGTGAAGTGCCTGAAGACGACTCTTGTCGTTATTTGGCGCTATATAAATAAACTTGTATTGAATTGAATTGTTAATTGTTTTTGGTTTGAGTTTGTTTCATTCTATAGTGTACTGCCTCTGTCTTCTTGTATTTCATTTCTCTATAGTTGGAGAACCCACTCATAAACAAGATGTTTCATCTCAAGTGGTTTTATCCTCCTAAAATATAAGTTAGTAAATAAATGTGGCCCTCCTAGTTTCATCAGGCTCTGACCTACAGCTCTTGCAGGGGAGATTGAAGCAGCTGGGATGAGGATCAGCACCTCCAAGACTGAGAACATGGTTCTTGACCGGAAAAGGGTGGCTTGCCAACTCCGGGTCAGGAGTTCCTGCCTCAAGTGGAGGAGTTCAAGTATCTTGGGGTCTTGTTCACTAGTGAGGGAAGGGGGGAGCGGGAGATCGACAGGTGGATTGGGGCAGCGTCTGCAATGATGCGGACGCTGAAGTGGTCTGTTGTGGTGAAGAAAGAGCTGAGCCGGAGAGCAAGGCTTTCGATTTACCAGTTCATCTATGCCCAGCCCTCACCTATTGTCATGAGCTTTAGGTAATGACTGAAAGAACAAGATAGCGGATACAAGGGGCTGGAATCAAATTTCTCCGCTCAGACTTTCGGGAGAGACTCGGAGTAGAGCCGCTGCTCCTCCATATCAAGACGAGTCAGTTGAGGTGGTTTGGGCACATTGTTAGGATGCCTAGACGCCTCTCTAGGGAGGTGTTTCAGGCATGTCCTGCTGGCAGGAGGCCCCCAGGTGGACCCAGGACAGGTTAGAGAAAGTATATCTCCGAACTGGCCCAGGAACATCTTAGGGTCCTACCGGAGGAGCTGGTGGAGGTAGCCTGGTAGAGGATAGTTGGGATGCTGCCCCCGCGACCTGGACTCGGACAGGCAGAAGAAGACGAGACGAGACACCTCTGGTCCGAAGTCTGTCAACCATCTTTTGCTGCAACAGTTGGTCTAGATTTCTAGCCTAGTGATTTAGTCCTGTAGGATAGATTTTACTTGAAAGGAAATTCTTATACGTAGCTCATTCATCTTCATTTCTAAGAACTGCTAGTACACTTGGTACAATCAGTGCTTCTCAGGTATATTAATGAGGTCCTAATAAATTGCCACCTATATGCAGACAAAACTGAGCATAAAATGGCAGGAAGGGTTTTACCAATGAGCCACAACAATAAAACCAACTGCCTGATTTGCTGTACCCTTAGTCCCCATTATGCTGCCAACAGGGCTCAATATCGTTTGGGCTAGAACGTTCAGGACATCTGAGGATGTCCTGTGGTGTGTGGGTGTTAGCAGACTGTTGGGTGGCATCTCTTGTTTGGTTTGTGGTTTACTCCTCACAGAAGCCATTCCTGAGAGATCTGAGGGGTTGAGGGGCCAGATGAACATCTTAAATGATTTGCTGTTGTTTTTTTGTTTGTTTGTTTGTTTTATGAGCCTGCTTTAGGATTTCCATCTTCAACTTTATAGTAATTGTTCTTGTAATGATTCTCATGACTTTGATAAAAACAATTTATTTCTGTGAATTCTCTCCACATGTCTTACGTCGAGCTTTGTAGTCCATCATGCAGACTTTTTCTTGGCTTTGCAGTCTGATGATTCCCCGACCACCACCCACCCCTCCCCTGGAGGATTTTTTTTTATCCTGCACCTGGTGTCTGTCAGGCGAAGCAAGCACAAAGGGCCAGTTGAGGCGCATCCTTTAAGAGGGTCATGTGTTCAGATTTCCTTTCCCTTTTTCTCCCCTTGGACTTCTGACGGATGAGCGCGAGCCTAAATGCCTCAGCCTGAGAGAAGGTCACAACAAGAAAACCCCTCACAGCGTCCTCCTGTTCCAGGTATTCAGCTGAGAGTATGGGAAGGACTTTTATTTTCTGCGTGTGTGATTGCACTGCTGTTTGCCTTCAACTGGGCCGTTTAAAACTTTGACAGGTTTGTCATTTCAACAGGAGACGGAGACAAATGGAAACTGTGCAGCAGTGTGCAATCTGCTTAGAGACAAATGCGGCACACATTTCCAGCCAACGTATGCGAGGCATTTCTTTAGAAAACTGGTTCTTCTTCCAAGAGCAATCGGCTACGGTGCTGCTGCACGTCTCAGTCAAGAGGAAGTCATGTCAAATAAAACAATTTATTTTTTCTCTCTTTTCCTCACAGCTTGCACATCACTGATTATTTGATGTGTCTAAAAATAATTGCCCAAGCACGTTCAGAGTATTATGAGCCCTTAAGAAGATGAGGTTAAATAAAAACACAGCTAGCTCCTTGTGACTCTCTGTCTCCCTTTAGCTAACTGTTGTCATCATTGTTACGATCACTATTATCCTCATTATCCCAGTCAACAGTCTGTGAGGGCAACCTCTCCCAGCTCCATCCCATTTGTCACCACAGTCCAAATGCAATCATAACTGTGTCAGAATCCTCCTTCAAACGTCGTCAAAATAGCATCCAAGGTCCCAAAGCCAGCAGCAGAGCCTCCCTCAAACAAACAGTGATCAGAAAAATAAAGTCCTGCCTCATTCAAGTCAAAGGTTTACAATTAAAATGATCCAATCCACAAAAATATTCAAAATCAAGTCAAAGCAGAAAAGATGTCTGAAACCTTTTTTTTTTTTTTCCAGATTTGAGAGGTTTCTGTTAGATCCAGGTGCTGCTGAGGTTTGTTGATGAGGCAGCATCTAGATTACAGCAGAATTTACAGCTCTGGAGCATACAGGCGTGTGTTAACACTGACACAACGGCTGCTGCTGACCAGTCTGGAGAGGGTCAAAGTTCATATCCAAAGTGTTTGAAGTTCATCTTTATACAGAGAAGAATATTATTCATCACTGGAAAACATGTAAGGCAAGGCTGGCAAGCTGCCCAGGAGTGGATGACCCAGAGAATTCGCACTGAGGTCAGCCTAAGTTTATGGAGACAACCCAACACAGCTCAAACCAGCTGTCTGCATGGCAGTGGAGGGCTGATGTTATGGGCTCTGTGTAGTCACTGAGTTCACCATGACGTGAGTTCATCTGTCTGACAGCTGAGCCTGGATCCAACTGGGTCATAAAACAGGACCATGATCAGAGGTAGAAGCAAAAAAAATATGTAGCTTCAAAGAAAAGAATGGAGGTGCTGCGAAGCTCCAGTCGCCTGACTGAAATGCCGTCATTAATCCTTAAGAAAGCCGAGCAAAAACGAATTTCTATGAACACAAAAAAATCTGAAGCATTCATGAACAAATCAATTTTGAACCAAAATTCTCCCAAAACTGGATAAAGTCTAACACAAAACAACCACAGCAAGTCAGAGCTGTTAAATATGGATTTTCACTCACAGTCCTCCCATATGTAAGGTCAACATTCAGTAATGTATGAGGGAATTAAAGACCGGACCAGTCAGGTCACGTAAAAACAAAAGGTGTTTATCTTTTCATCGTGGCTGTTTGGAGCTTTGGTCACAAATTCAGTCTTCCAATTAGCATCAAAGTTGCGGAAGCAATTAGGGGAGGATGTTCTGCTGTTATTGTGGCTGAATGAGAACGATGTCCCACTGTTAGAACTGTGCAGAGCTGATTTTAACACGAAGGAACAACAAATATCTGGCTCAGTCCCAACAAGGCTTTCATTTTCTCCCGATGAGAGGCTCCATGACAAATACCTCAGTCCACATAAGATTCTCTTCTCCAAGTTGACGTGTGAAACGGATGTTCCTTTAAAAAAAAACATTATCTACTCGCTTGACATATCTCTTTTGTGCTCTGTGGTACCACTTATATGGTTTTATTGCAGCCCTGCAGCAAGAGAAAGGTCTGCTGTAACTGTGTTATGATCCCTCCAGCTGCTGTTCAGACATGTTGCTATTCGGATCCTCAAAAGCTGATGTGTGCATTAAGGGATTCCAGAGTTCCTTGCAGTCCTGCATATTTCTCTCCTCCACTTTTATGGATTCTGCCTTCCTGCTCTTTGAGTTTTTCAGCCCAGACTCAGGCCAGAGAGATGGATGTTGCATAATGAGTGTAATTGCACTAATCCTTCCGTTTTCGCAGCACTTTAATTTGTTCATGCTGTTCCCTAATCTTTATTGGGCCATAAGTTGTATACTGTATTTGACTACGTTTCCTCTTTCAGTGGTTTGGCAATTATAGGGGCTTGCACTCTCATGCTGGCTTGTGCAACACAGGTTGTTGCTACTTGGCTGCAGACTAATGAATAACAAGTCGGTGGCAGGATGTGCAAGAAGGGTCCACGCTGCTCATCCAGATGTTCTTTTATTGTGCTAAAGTTTGAAAAAGCTGACACGTAACTCTGACATGACTCAAATTTAAGCCATGACATTCAATTATTTGGTGCCTGCATGTCTAAGACTCATAGCGTTTCTCTTTATAACACATTGATTTACACACACAGCAGCAGGAGCGTCATGTTTATGAACTTCTGCAGGGAAACACCACTGGATGTGTGCGGTGACAGGGAGAGGGCTTTTAGACTGTTTATTGAGGATGATGTCTATCTTGTGATGAGTTTCCCTTTACATCTTGTGTTCCCTCCACCAGACGGCTGGATGTGTAAACAACGACTGCATGGTGTCGTCTCATGCTGCTTAGGTCCGAGGAGAGCACAAAGACGGCTTTCAGCTCAACCGTTTGAGAGGAAATCACTTTGCGGCAAACAACACGAGTCCTGTTGAACGCGGCTTGGGTTACTGGCCGCCTGAGTCAATATCTTTCCTGCAACATTACAGAGAAGCATGCAGCGAGGGTGCAGTGGATGTTAGTCTCATTATCATCAGAGGCACATTCTCCCAAACCGCACTGGCTTCTGGACCACTAATCTGCTCTGATTCCCTGACTCCTCCATTTCCCTGCTGATTCTGAGAGGAAAGTCCCTCTACGGCCATCTGCAGGGGCTAATTTAGCTGTCTTTGCTCTGTTCCATTTCAACTCACATAAGAGCTCAGCAAAAGTGGCTGCAGTGTGATGTAGGAGTTGGGTTGATGTGAAGACTCATGCAAAAAGACCTCCCACCCCCACTCCAGCAGGGGCCACAAGTCTGCTTTGACTGAGCCTAAAATCTCTACAAAGGGTTTCCAGTGCATGGATTGTCTCAGCTCATGAGGAATGACGGTTGTTTTTCCGATTTTCATTTGCATTTAAATTAAAAATAAAGGTGGATTGCAACTAGCCTCTCATTACAGGCTAACATTTAAATAAAAGGCCAAGCACTCCTTGAAGGAGCACATCTCACCCATCATCTCTCCTGCCAGAATGTTATTCTTAGGTTGTCCTCAGTTAAGGAATGAAATGATTGATGCAGCTTCCTATAGGAAACGTGTGTGTGTGTGTAGTGGTTGCTGTTGGTGTTTCAGGCTGGGATTTGGGGTGTTGCATACTGCCGGGTCCCGTGCAGTCCAGCTGATCCGTCTGGAGGAATGACAAGATAAGGATTTGTGCAGAAATTATTAAAAAATCCTGTAAATATTTTCAATTAGAAAAAGTTTTAGAAAAGGAGAAATTAGGACGTTTCAGCTGCTTTCGTCCCATCTTGAAACTAACACATAGTGTCAATGATGACTCAGCCGTATTGGGCATGAAAGTGTTCAATCAACTGTTTTTGTGAGTGGTGTTAATGCCCTCAGTGACCTCTGAACTTACTGAAGGATCATTTTTACTCACGACCTTGAAGCCAGAGCAGCTCAAAATAGTCACAATAAATGTCATTACTCTTGACAGCCAGTCACTGCTGCAGAATGAACTGACTTTTAGGGTCAAACTAACATGCATTCGTGTTCGTGCACGCTGGTGGGGTTGAGCTACGATGTAGCCGCAGCTGCCCTGGAGTAAACTAGCAGAGACGAGGCCTGCCGAGCACTGGCACCATCAGTCCTTCCGACCATCACCAGCAGGCAAGGCGGGTTAAGTGTCTTGCCCAAGAACGCAACAGCAGCATTCTCTGGTCAGAGCCGTGCTCAAACCTTTCGAGTACCGGACAACCTGCTTTACCTCCTGAGCTACTGCTGTCCTGTCTCGTGGGTGAACAAAGACACTAGCAGCAGCTCAGGCTAGCGTTGTTCTGTGGTTAGCACTACCACCACCAATGTTTTTATATATGACTGATGCTGCAGTAAGTTGGGACATGCAGATGTAAGGTGGTGTGTTTGAACTAATAAAGTGTTACTGGCTGCCGCTTTTCCCAGGATGAAACACATCTCCCTCACCTTTACAACATTATTTATTTACATTGGAAAGTAGGTCAGACTGTTTGCTACGTCAGAAACCCCCAAGCTGCAACTCACAACAAGGTAAATATGGTTTTAAAGTCTACTCTGTACTTATTGTGTGTGATTGAAGGTTGTCTGAGATAGCATGGTAAAATCAGGGTTTGATAACAGAACCTGACATGCCGTTCAGTCCTAAACACAGTAGCTGCTGTTATTGTCTCAAAGGTGGGATAGTCCAACCCAAAGTGAAATTTAGTCTGTTGCCATATTCCCCTGTTAGATAACTGGGTAAAACAATTTTGTAATCAGCCCAGTCATTCTTCTAATCTGGCAGTGTTCTGTTAGCGTTTGCTTAGCATCAGAGGTGGAAAGTAACGAATTACATTTACTCACTTTACTGTAATTGAGTAGCTTTTTCGTTTATTTATACTTTTTAATTTGTTTTTAAAATCTGTAATTGTACTTTTACTTGAGTACGTTTTTTTTAAAAGAATTGTAATTCGCTACATTTTAAATCATATCTGTTACTGAGTAAAAATGAATTGTAGGGTTAACAAATTAAAAACGTGTCGCAGCGTCGGAACAGAAAGAGACACCTGCACGAGTGCCGCGTCTAAACCGTGGGGGGTGTGGGTGTACACTTTTGCTCAAAAACATCAGTTCAGTTCCTGTGATCCACTCTATTTACCTCCTCTCTCCCTCCTCTCCTGTGGGTTGGAACCCGCATCTTCACGCGCCAGTGTTACGTCATCAGAATTCTGCTCGGTTCTGTAGCGAGATTCGGTTCCGTGTTTGAAATGTTTCCCTACCGCTCCGCACGGAAGCAGCAAAATAACGTTTAGCGCTCATAACAAGCGGATTCTCAGCGCTTTGCTCATAAAACAGAAGACCTGCAGGCCTCTGTGAGTTAATCCTGATACTGTTCAGGTGTAAACATTGTGTTCCATCCCTGTGTTTGAACTCAGAAGTTGCTTCTTGATGCCACAGATATGTGATGATTTAGCTTGTTTCTTTATTTTACTCCAGAATAAGAGATTAAATTATTACTAAATATTATGACCCCGGCTCTCTAGGAGAGATGAGGATGGGGAAGTAACAAAATTGGTGTGCGGGGGAAATAATAACGAAGTGCAGTGTCGCATAGAAACAAGATTTTATTACAAACTGAATATTTACAAAGGACATTATCAATATATATACAAAACACAAAGAGCTATATACAAAAGGGGAGAACGGAAATGGGGTTAAACACTGAGAAGAACAAGAGCTTTCGTGATAAGTTGGAAAGCTCTGGGGAGATCCTAAGTCGAGGTCAAATACGTTCCGAAGTCAAAAGAGAGTCAAAAGAAATTTATTCTACCATGAGGTCTCCCGCTATTTATACACAGAAGAAAAGCTATCTAACTAACCCTGGATCACAAAAGACGGGCTGATTAAACACAAAATATCTCGCTGCGCTGATCCCCAGTGTGGCGGAGTGTTCCCAAGATGTCTGCTTACGCAGACAACACTAGCCTTTATCGGATCCGACATCTACAAACAAAAGCCTACAAGGGAGCCCCACGTCAAAACTGCGTGACAGGGCGTCCGCGATGAGGTTGTCCGAGCCTTTCTTGTGGCGAATCTCCAGATTGAATTCTTGGAGGAGGAGGGTCCACCGCATCAGCCACTGGTTGTGGTCTGTAAAAACGAGAGTTGTAAATGAACTGTTTCCAACATACACATGAAAATGTTGTTGAGCCCCGATGAGTGCCAGAGTTTCCTGTTCAATGGTCGAATAGCGCTGTTGTGCTTGGTTGAACTTCCGAGAGAAGTAGCAAACGGGGTGATCAAGCCCGGTGTCATCCTCCTGGATGAGGACAGCTCCAACCCCTGCTTGGCTGACGTCAACTTCTAACTTGAAAGGCCGGGTGAGATCTGGAGCAGCTAGAACAAGAGCACATCATAGTAATTTTTTCCAGAGACACAAAAACAGTTTGACCTCCCGGGGTCCAGGTAAAAGGGACGCAAGAACTGAGCACATCAGTAAGGGGCTGAGCTACCACTGAGAAATTACGACAACCTCCCCTGTATGAATCAGCCGAGAACTTACGACGAGTCGTGGGAGGCGGAAAATACATCATGCGTGGGACAGCGGGAAGAAACCGGCGGCAAAGAAAATTTTGTTTAGTCTCGAATCGATATAACTACTGGACTTGAATAGAAACCCTAACAAAGACTCGGTGGTTTCCGTTACATTTGACGTTCAAGGACTCAAAGCTAAAAGACTAGTCCTAGACCAGGGGTCGGCAACCCGTTCCCATCAAAGAGCCATTATTACCCGTTTCCCACAGTAAAGAAAACACTGGGAGCCACAGCAGCCGCGGCGTTGTGGGCGGGACTTACCCTCAGACAGCAGAGAGCTGCTTTAACCAATCACAACAGGTGACAGCAGCCAGTACTGGTCGCTCGTGTACTTCAAAGTTATCTTTCATAAAACGGTAATCAATAAAACGATTTATATAAAATGGATCCAGAAGTTGTAGCCCGTCTCTGCCTTCAATATTTTGATATTTTTCACCCCGTTGGTGGTTTTACTGAGCAGGTGCCACTTTTGACATACGTTTCTTTTTAAAACATGTTTAGACTGTTCAGAATACAAATCCAGGCTCTGTCACGTTTGATTGTTGTAATTAAACTTTGTAGGTGGGGAAGGTCAGAAAATGATCCGATCAATTTGTTTTTCCCTCATTTACAGTGACGGAGATAATGGTGCAGTGCGCCTGGCTCTGGTGTTAATCAAGTTAAATTTGTAACAATTTTCACATGAAAACAGAACAGTTAAAAGCAGGGCTTGTGTTGAGTTGACCGGATAGTTCCCGTATTTGACCGTTTATTTTGACGGAGAAAGAATAGAAAGAATTACCCCGATGCATGCAGACGAACTGACATTTTATTCGTTAGGCACATCGCAGATGTAGCTAAATCACTCAAGAAATGATTCCCATCTGAACATCTGAGCTGCACACTGCTCAGCGCAGCTCGCTGTCAGCGCGTACGTATGGTGCACAGCGAGCTGAAGATGTGGAGAGGGGCTTGGAGCATGTCGCAGAACCAGAGCGCATGCGGGAAGGTTCCTCCGACTGAAGCAAGACTTGTCACTTAGAAAATGTTCCCTGATTATGAAACTTTGGCTGAATAGTGCTTGTTCCTGTCTCCAATGTGGTGACACATCCAGGAGCCGTCTGAGGAGAATCCCAGAATCTCACATCCTCTTCAGCGCAGAAAGCGCCTATGATTACGCACCAGCGTGACCCGTCAACCCGGTCTCACAGTAAGACCGGGTTGGAACTGTTCAGGTTTACGCAGACAACCTTTACATTTAGAATTGGCATACAGATGTAAAATTAATGCAGTAAAATATAAAGCATTTTATTTAAATATCCATTCATTGTTTTACAAGCACAGAGAGCCGCATCAGATGGATGGAAGAGCCGCGGGTTGCCGACCCCCGTCCGAGACGATGGATCAAGATTGCAGTTTCCGAAACATTAAAGAAGAAGCAAATGTCACTCGGTTGAAAACCGTGAGGTGAAGTCAGTGCCCTGATCCGACTGAATGACCTTAAGTAACCCCAAAACCAGAAAAGAACCCAGGTAATGCTCTTATCACAGCCTGGGACGTAATGGAAGACAAACAAATAGTTTACGGAAAACGAGTGGCGATATATGTTGGATTTAAATCACCGGACCCCTCGCAGTCAGGGGTCAAGGAGAAAACATAATTCCGTAAAGTTTTAGGGACCATAATCTGCTTAACTTGGGCCCACTCAGACCTTTTTGCCGAGGCCGGAGTCCGGCGGCGAAACAAAACGTTACCCTCAATCACATACGAAGCCTGACCCACAGGGGATGTCGGAGCCACACCAACCTGCGCAAAATAAGGTTTCAGAGATTCATCTGCCATTTTCCTATCTGCTAAGATCTTACAAGAGATGGGTAAATTGGTCAGAGGGTCGTTAGAGGCCAGATCAGGCGCTTTACAGCCGAACCTGGTCGGGTGACATAATCAGTCAACAGCGAGAACAACACTGAGTCGCTAATTGAGATTTCAGGATCTTTCTTGAGCTGAGCATGGTTTAGGACACAAGCAGGCAACAAATCTGATGCGACACAGCTCTCAGGAGAAGAGATGAGCTCAGGAGGGGGTAACACTAATCCACCCGCAGTGTCGTTTCCCAAAATCAGGTCTACTCCCTGGGTCGGCAACTCATCTAAAATGGCTACCCTTAGGTCACCAGTGATCAAAGGACAAGTGAGGTGAATATGATGAACTTCCGCTGGAACCGAATCCATGTCAATACCCCGCAACAACAACTGGTGACAGAAAACGGTAACACACTCCGTTTTATCAGGTTTTGAGAAGCTCCCATTTCTCTTTAATATTACCACCTCATGGTTAACGTCGCGGCCTAACAGAGACACCACCCCAGCTGACAAAAACGGCTTAAAGCTTGAGTGAGGGGTTTCACATTCATCCAACCGGTTTGAGATTACCGCACAAGCAGCTACGGGCTTCGTCGGAGGGGGATTTCCACTCCGGTTTTTCTGCTGGAGACAAAAGCAATCACGAATGAAATGACCTCTCTCATGACAATAGAAACACTCAGGTGGGACATCAAACTCAGAAGAAGTAGCAGAGGGTCTCCTACGTCGAACGGGGTCAGCTTTTGACTGCCAGGACCGATGAGTTAAAGTGAACTCGTCGGCTAACAGAGCATCATCAGAAAGAGACGAGACTTTTTGTTCATTTAAATACAAAACAAGTCTCTCCGGTACATGTCTTTTAAACTCCTCTATCATAATTAGTTCTTTTAGGTCACCCAAGGAGTCTACCCCTGAAGCAGGACACCATTTCTCCAAAAGAACCGATTTCATGTGAGCATACTCGACATAGGTCTGGTGAGGCCGAGGTTTTTCTGAGCGAAAGTGCTGACGGTAAGCCTCAGGCACGAGTTCATAAGCATTTAGTATGGCTGCCTTTACACACTCATAATTTGAACTGTCCCTTAGAGACAGAGCCGAAATTACCTGAAGGGCCTTACCTGAGAGCCTGCACTGCAGCAGGAGCGACCAAGCCTCACGAGGAGGTGACCCACTGAAGAGTCACCACAATCCGCTCGAAGGCTAGGAAATAGCCATCCACCTCAGTCTCATGGAAGGGAGGAAGGAGGGAGACTCACTTGGAGACATCAAAGCGAAGGGAGGATTCCCTGAGTTTCCAGATAATCCACCACCAGTTTTCGTAGAGCGGCTTTTGTTAGCTGCTTTGGCAGAGGGAGACTGAAGTGGGCGGCAACCTGCTGCAGGTCAGTTTTGCGGGGACTCTCCAGCAGCCAGTGCGAAGGAGCCTCCACAAACGCTGACAGGTCAAAGGTTGCCATGCTCTATTTCTAAGGGACACAGACACAATGTTAATATTTTTACACACACCTAAACTTTCGGGAAAGGGTGGTAAATAAATATAAATCCCGGATGAGCCCCCACATTATTATGACCCCGGCTCTCTAGGAGAGATGAGGATGGGGAAGTAACAAAATTGGTGTGCGGGGGAAATAATAACAAAGTGCAGTGTCGCATAAAAACAAGATTTATTACAAACGGAATATTTACTAAGGATATTATCAATATATATATATATATATATATATATATATATATATATATATATATATATATATATATATATATATATATACAAAACACAAAGAGCTATATACAAAAGGGGAGAACAGAAATGGGGTTAAGCACCGAGAAGAACAAGAGCTTACCTCTTATCAGGTAAGCAGGAAAGCTCTGGGGAGATCCTAAGTCAAGGTCAAATACGTTCTGAAGTCAAAAGGGCCAAATTGTCAAATCCTATTATCCAAAGTCCAAAATCCTAAATGAGTGTGTAGTCAAAATCGAACGAGTAATACGAGGTTTACCAAAGAACATGAGGAGAAGAGAATAGTATAAACTGAAGAAGAGTCTACACTACCCTGTACCTTCTCGCCAAATGAAAGGAGAGGCGAGCCTTTTAACAGAGTGACCAGGTATCACTAATAGAGACCAGCTGCGACTAATAGGGAACAGCTGCAAAGGGAACCGGATGAGGAGGGAGCTGCGGGGGCCATCTAGTGGCGAGCGTACGTAACACTAAAGCAGTTCAATGTAGTTAAATTAGTCGTTCAAATGATTCTAACATGTTGCAGTGTGTGTGTGTGTGTGTGTGTGTGTGTGTGTGTGTGTGTGTGTGTGTGTGTGTGTGTGTGTGTGTGCACTAGCATGTTGTGAACTGGTGTTGTGGTTTTGCACTGATGTAGCCATCTTTACGCTGACAAAAATGTAACTAAGTAACTTTTACTTTGAGTACATTTTATTTACAATACTTTTTTTGAGTAAAAATTTAGGCAAGTACTTTTACTTGCACTTGAGTAAAAAATTATCAAAGTATTGGTACTTGTACTTGAGTAGGACATTTTAGTACTCTTTCCACCTCTGCATAACATAAACAATGTAATTAAATGGTTACAACTTGCACCACTGTAAGAAGCTGCTGCAAGGTCGTGACACAGTGGTGTGACATCTGGCAGCAGAGGTGGAAAGTAACAAATTACATTTACTCAGTTACTGTAATTGAGAAGCTTTTTTGTATATTTATACTTTTTAAGTTAGTTTTAAAATCTGTACTTTTACTTTTACTCGAGTAAGTTTTTAAAAAAGAATTGTAATTCGCTCCATTTTAAATCATATCCGTTACCGAGTAAAAATAAATTGTAGGCTTAATAAATGAAAAGCATTACGTGTAGCGGCATCTGAACAGAGAAACACCTGCATGAGCACCGTGTGTGTGTGTGTGCGTGTGTGCGTGCGTGTGTGCGAGTGTGTGTGTGTGTGTGTGTGTGTGTGTGTGTGTGTGTGTGTGTGTGTGTGTGTGTGTGTGTGTGTGAGTGAGTGAGTGAGTGAGTGAGTGAGTGAGTGAGTGAGTGAGTGAGTGAGTGAGTGAGTGAGTGAGTGAGTGAGTGTGTGTGTGTGCGCGCACACACATGAGCCTGTTGTGAACTGGTGTTGTGATTTTGCACTGATGTAGCCATCTTTATGCCGAAAAAAATGTAACTAACTTTTACTTTGAGTACATTTTATTTACGATACTTTTTACTTTTACTTGGGTAAAAATTTAGGCAAGTACTTTTACTTGTACTTGAGTAAAAAATTATCAAAGTATTGGTACTCGTAATTAAGTAAGTAGGAAATTTTAGTAATCTTTCCACCTCTGTCTGGCAGACACTGTCACTGCCAAGTTTGCTGTATGACATTTTCTACATGTCCCCCTACCAATGGTAAACAATGTGTTTGTGGGTCACATCCTCGTGCCTTGCAGTGACAGCTTAAAGCGGTGATTTTTCATTACGTCGTCGTCATCTTCCTCTGCTTATCCGGGTCCGGGTCGCGGGGGCAGCATCCCAACTAGGGAGCTCCAGACCGTCCTCTCCCCGGCCACCTCCACTAGCTCCTCCGGCAGGACCCCAAGGCATTCCCGGACCAGATTGGAGATGTAACCTCTCCAACGTGTCCTGGGTCGACCCGGGGGTCTCCTGCAGGCAGGACATGCCTGACACACCTCCCCGGGGAGGCGGCCAGGAGGCATCCTGACCAGATGCCCAAACCACCTCAACTGGCTCCTTTCGATCCGGAGGAGCAGCGGTTCTACTCCGAGTCCCTCCCGAATATCTGAGCTCCTCACCCTATCTCTAAGGCTGAGCCTGGCCACCCTACGGAGGAAACTCATTTCGGCTGCAGGTTGTCCAGAACGCTGCTGCCAGGTTCTTGACGGGTACACACCGACGTAGCCACATTACCCCTGTCCTGGTACATCTTCACTGGCTCCCTGTCATTTTCAGAGTGCAGTTTAAGTTACTGACTTTTGTTTTTAAAGCACTCAATGACCTGGCACCTTCCTACATCTCTGCCCTTCTCACTCCATATGTGCCCACCCGCTCGTTGAGGTCGGCTGACCTTTTGCTGCTGCACACGCCGCGGATGAGACTCAAATTACGGGGGGACCGAGCATTTGTCCATGCTGCCCCAAAGCTATGGAACTCATTGCCCATTGGAGTTCGGCAGGCTCCATCTCTGGCGGTTTTTAAATCTCGTTTAAAGACCCACTTTTACACTTTGGCTTTTAGACAGTGACTCGTTTTAGTGTTTTATTGTGTCATTGTTTTAATGTGCTCTTATTATTCATGCTTTCTCTGCTTTTAATTGAGATGTTTATCCTTTGTTTTAGCTCCTTGTAATGGGTGTGTTTTGTTTTAGCCTGTGCAGCACTTTGGCAGCTCCCATGTTGCATTCTAAATGTGCTATATAAATAAACTATGCTATGCTATGCTATGCTATGCTATTTCAGCCGCTTGTATTCGCGATCTCATTCTTTCGGTCATTACCCAAAGCTCATGACCATAGGTGAGGATTGGGACGTAGATCGACCGGTAAATCGAGAGCCTGGTTTTCTGGCTCAGCTCCCTCTTCACCATGATTTTTCATTTCGCAGTCCCAAATCAAAATCTGCTCCTGTAATTCTTACATGTTTGTTATTATTTTAATTGTTGATATGATTGTTGAGATGACCAAGAAAACAACAGGATCATTGATATTTGATTTGACTTTCATATGAAATGTTAGTTGGTACAATTCATTTACATTGTTTATGCTAAGCTAAAGCTAACGGAATACTGCCAGATTAGGGGAATGACTGGGCTGGTTACAAAATGATTTCCCACCTATCTACCTCTGGAGACTATGTCAACAGACTAAATGTTACTTTTGGGTGGAATATCCCTTTAACCCAGATGTCAGTGAGTTTGTCCTTTTGAATTTAATGCTATCACTCTGGCTAACATGACAGAGTGAATCAGCACGGTCCCTACAGTCAAGGACGGAGGAAGTTTCAAACCCATCATGCTTTGTTCTGATCCTGCGGTCTTCGACTCATCAACTCAATGACCTGCAGTGGAATATGTCAGGTCAGACTAACAGAAAGAGACATTTTCAGGACATAGACAGAGTTTCTGCAGCTCTCTCAGATCTGTTCTATCAATAATGTCCTCCCAGAACATAACTGAACTGCAATACAACAAAGATATGCAAATTTCAGCATACAGCTGCAAAATAATCTGAATTCTTTAAACTTTAAAGAGGGATGATTCACAGCTTAGATGGCAGCGTATGGTTTCAGAGTCAAGGGGAACCTACAAGTGTGGCTGGTAAACAGGAACAGATGCTGTCTCCAGAGGTCTTAAGGTGCTGACACAGGAAGCAGAGTCACGCTGGTGTTAAGCTCTGGGGGATCACATCACCTTGCCAGCCTGGGGAACGTCAACACGCTCACCATCTGGTCTTAGATGTTTCACATTCAGAAGAGACAGAGGCTGCTTGGTTTTGACAATGAGATCCGTGCTCATCAACGCAGCTCCCATTAGGTCATAGGATTCATCTGATGATCTGATCAGGTCCCATTATCAGGTCCTGCTAAAAGACAAAGACCTTTATTGTTCTTAACTATGAAGGTTCATGGAAGGTTGAGTCAATAAGACCTGATCTAGTGGGTTGTCTTCATTCGGTACACAAGATTTAGAGCCTGGAGTACATGTCTGATTAGAGTAAACTGCTGCTCGTCCACATCAAGAGGAGCTGGCTGCGGTGGTTTAGACACAAGGCTGAACACGTTCCTGGGGGGGGGATGTTTCCCAGACACCCACACCCAAAGATTATGTAACTGAACTTGGATTAAAATCAAATGAGATAAACGTGTCTTTAATTGTTCAAAACTCATCCTCACTTTTTGTTTCACGCTGAAAGTCACATCTCTTTTTTCATCCCTTAACCCTCCCACTGTCTTTGTGGGTGTGACCCCATGAGGAAAGTTGACCATTGAGCAGGATTGATGGTTTATCCCTTGAGGTCCACATGGCAGGGGTGAGGTGGTGCTTACGCCTCACCCCTGCCAAACTCAGCGCCTTGGGCTTCCTGACAGGGTTGCAGAAGGCACTTTATAAATAAAGCTTTGATTGATTGATTGATTGATTGATTGATTGATTGATTGATTGATTGATTGATTGGTTGATTGGTTGATTGATTGATTGATTGATTGATTGGTTCATTCATTCATTCATTCATTCATTGATTGCTCAATGGTCAACTTTCCTTGCGGGGTCACACCCATTAGGACAGTGGGAGGGTTAAAACTTGGGCAACTTTCAGAGGACTTGTTGGTGTGTGAAACTCACACTTTCTGATTCACAGACACTAAACGGAAACAGGACCCAGGAACCTGCAGCAACTGACTATTTTAGGAAATTTGATTTGCAATTATAAAAAATTCCAGCAACAAAAATGCGAGGCTTCAAACTATGCAAAAAAATTGAGAAGTCTTGCAAAGTTAATGAAACTCCATCGTGAATGTCGTTCGCACTCAACAGCCAGAGCTCAGTGAGCTTAAAGCAGACATCAGGTGTTTAATAAAAATACTTTTAGTCAAAAAAGATTTGATGGTTTGATGAAAATGTTCTTGCTTCAGCATACAGATTTCCTGACTCAGCTTATTCGCTCCATTTGCCTGGGATCACTTTTAGGATTTCTCCTACTTGAATTGGAAGTTCTTGGCACCAGTTTTGCCTGCAGCCCCCTCTTCCACGTGTCCGCCATGAGCCAGGCAAACACAGCAAGTTGCTTTCTGAAAACTTTTCTATTTCTATGAATCCGTCTGTTCAACTGTCATCGACTCTAGCTATAGAATTCCACACACAGTAGTCCACTGGATCGTTAATGTGATGTTTTACGGATGCAGAAATGTAAAACCTGCTGCTGTAGGGTCATGATGCTGGGCAGTTAAATCAAATATAAACAAGCCTGCCTCGCCTTTAACTCCAGCAATATTAATGATGTGTGTGTGTGTGTGTGTGTGTGTGTGTGTGTGTGTGTGTGTGTGTGTGTGTGTGTGTGTGTGTGTGTGTGTGTGTGTGTGTGTGTGTGTGTTGCAGATCCATTTATGAGACATGCACACACACGGGGTTTTATTGGTGTGTGTGTGTGCATGTGAATCTAGGTTATGTGTCTTATTTCCTTGTGATTAACTATTCTGTACTGTACTGTAGACCACTATACCTTCATATCTGAGATGTTAATTGGTTAAATAACTGGGCTGGTTCTGGAGATTTATGCGTGGCTAATGATAAGACAGCAAAGGGTTGATAAAGAAGGTTTGACCAGAAGTGACCAAATTGGCCTGCATGAGTAACTGCTATCAGAACTTCATTACGCGTTAATTCAAGTTTCCATAGTGTCAAAACTGACCGGGTGTGGAGTCTTTAGTAAATTTGAGCATCCGATCCACCATATTTTCCATCTCGCTCTGCTACACAATACTGCTCACATGAATACATCTGTTGTCACAGATGTGTCTTTAAACAAAATGGTGTCTTTATGTTTAAATGTCAACATCTGAGTGTAAATTTCAGAATTAGATCTAGCAGATGTCAAACATTAATTTAAAGTGTTGGTGTGCGCGGTGCGTGTGTGTGTGTGTGTGTGTGTGTGTGTGTGTGTGTGTGTGTGTGTGTATAATTATTATTAGTGCTGATGGTGGTGGCATTGATACGTATGTTATATGCTCACATTTTAAATACTACAGTTGTTGTTTTAATCATGAGTGGTACATTTACACTTTTTTGTGAATGGCTGCACGTTTTGTACAAAAACACACCATTTAAAAACAATTTTCTAGTTAATGCCAGTGTGTGTAGTTTAGTATTTTTACCCAAACTGTGGGTGTGGCCAGCTGTTTTGTGAACAGTAAGGAAGTAATTTGTTCCTGGTTCTTTTTTTCTGACAAGTTTTGGTCAAATGAAATCTAAAATGATCATTGGAGGATGTGTAACCTGGTGTGTGTTATTGTGTCAGGCAGCATTAGTTTTCATCAGTGGAAACAAGCAGCAGATTTGCGTTTGAGTGTTTCTCCACCTGCAAACCAAACAGAGATCCACCCTGGAGAAACATGTCTTTGTTGTGTTTGTGTATTTGGTCAAACTAATCCTCAAAATCCCTCAGAGTTCGCAACAAACAGAGCAAACAGACAGAAATGAAAGGCAAAACCAAAAAGATAGCTCTAATAGTGATGAAATTCACATCGTTTGTCATAAATGATGTAAAAGATGTTCTCAGTGATTTTTTTTAAGTATAAGTTTTAATCCCAGCACTTCACCTGTCTGGCTGCCTTCTTCTTTAAAGGAGATGATTTTAACCTCCAGAGAAACGACTTCACAGTTTAAGAAAGGTACTGATGTCTGACTCGGATCTGAGGAATGTGCATGTGAAAGCCTGAAAACACAGCAGCTTCAAAGCCGCTCTATAGGTAACGCACTTTCTATTTTAGTTCTGTTAATACAAATCAAACATTTTAGACACGGCGTCGGGAAACATCTGCTAGACTGGATGCCCTTTGAGTGTCGATCAGTGGTGATCAAATAAATTCAAATTTACCACATTTCTATTTTTAACTCTTGTTATGAAGGGTAGCCACTGACCCACTTTAATACTTCACTTTCACGTTTTTACATTTGACGTTTAAAATGCAGAAAGTAGATAAAAATGTTGGAATTATAGTTTTGAAGTCACCAGAGCTCAAGACAGGTGATGTGCTCCGCTCATCAGTGAAGCGCACACAAACACAAGACAAACAGCACCAGAGGACATGAGCCGACATAAACGATCGTGTGTTAATTATAGTTTTTTTGGTATGGCGAGACCTTGAGAATGTTACTGTGGCCGTGTGCAGGACGCAGCTACCTGGAGCGCATCAACGATCAGCTCACTGCGTCCTCTCCGCATAAATAGTACAATATAAGTAGAACCAGGATTGTTTTTGGGCTCCCCCTGGGTGTGTAAGTTGAGTGCTTCCAGGGGAGCCCGTCACCCTTTTGGGTGAGCCGGGCTCCCTTAGCTCCCTCGTAATTCGAGCTCTGGTTTTGACTGCATTCGGGGATATTTACAAGCATCATTTTCTTTGTGTAAAACTAACTGAAAAACTGAACTTGAAACATTTTTTTAAATTACTTTAATAACGTGATGCGAAAAGAAAGGTGACCAGACCAGCTTCAGTGTTGTTGTCAACCACCTCATCAAGCAAAGCTTAACTCTGACCACATCTGCTTCACATCTTCACTGCTTCCTCCCATCTGCCTCAGAGGATCTTTTGCGTTTATGATGTCAGCTGCATACTGTGTGTGTAATGGGTTTTGGAAGCGACCAGGTTGGAGTTAATATTAGAAGTATTACTGGAAGTAATAACAAGAGATTCCCTAACCTAACTGGCAGCGAAAACAGGATGGGACAACTCTGCTTTTGTTTTTAGATATCTCAGTCTAAACAGTGGGAACAAAATGTGTGTGTGTGTGTGTGTGCGTGCGTGTGTGCGTGTGTGTGTGTGTGTGTGTGTGTGTGTGTGTGTGTGTGTGCGTGTGTGTGTGTGTGTGTGTGTGTGTGTGTGTGTGTGTGTGTGTGTGCGTGTGTGTGTGTGCTCCTGATGAGTGTATGTGACCATGGAGGCTCTTTGTTTTCAGTATAAATGTAAAATGAACAAAAAGCAAATGTTAAAACTGCAATCGGTAGCCATCGGGGTCACCATGGTTACCATCAATTGGACAATAACCCTTTAAAGAGTAGAGCACATTATAGGCCAGTATGTTTTTATAAAGTGTTAATAAAACAAAAGAGAGCATAAGCAAAAATGTAAAAAGCTAAAATTTGAAGAGAAAATAACTACTTTTAGAAGCACAAATAAATAAATAAAAGTTGAAGAAAAAAGACTTTTAATGGAAACCAATAACATGAGAAGCTCATTAAGTTCACCATGGGAACCACACACTCTCTGTCAGCAAACCTAATGAAAAGCAGGCAGGAACAAAAACAAAAATCATACCTCAGTAAAAACAGCTGATCTGTGCAAACTGGACTAAAATATCATCATCTATGAGCAACAGAAGGCTCTGAAGGTCCCACATTTGTGCTTCTATTGTGTTTTATGTAGAAAAGAGGAAGTTAAAGAGGTTTATTTTCTGTTTTGAGGAAAACTGGTGAGCCAAAATAAAAGTGAAGTCTATGGAAGCGTGGACACTAGAAAACTACAGGTCTGACAGCAGTCCTAGTGGGTGAAAGAGGAGCACAAGTTCTGATGTATAATTCCCAAGTGTACTAAATAAAACACACGTGGAAGAAAGAAGTGCTCATTAGAAAAATGTTTCAAAATTTAAAACACATTAAAAGTTGGTGTGGCATAAATAATAATATTAAATAAAAGTGATTTTTTTTAAATAAACAGCTTCAAACACAATCCAGGTTGAGTGCTGTGATGTCCGTTGATCGGCTGGTGCAAAAGTGTTTATGGGTGTTACACGTCAAGGATCTTTTATCAGCCAAAACACTCACCACTCTCAAAACAGCCAGGCCCTCACTCTCCAGTTGGTGATGTTTCTTTTTTTTGTTTTTTTTCTATTTTTAATACAAATAAACTTTGCTTGCTCGCTCACTAAAATATATTTACACCTCAGAAATGTTTAGACTGGTGAACATTTTATTCCTGGATTTAGAACTTGCCAGTTCACTTTACTTATTGAAATTACTACATGCTCTCTGTTTGCAGATTTGGTGAAACAATTGTAATTGTGGCCTCCCAGATTCATTCTTAGTGATAATTCTGCATCGCAGCAATGATTGCAGGTTAGGATCTCAAAGCTCTGGGCTAAGAATAGAGCTTAGATGAGTCAATGTGGAGTGCAAATGTCTGCATAATTTTGCATTAAGTTAATTTCTCTCATGTTGTCAGACTGGTCGGCTGGATACGGGAGTTGAGCTTGTAGAGAGCGTGGTTTTACATACGCGGAAGTGATAGCGTCGGTGAAACGCCGGCTCACGGTTTAATCTAGATTGTAGGCGATCCGGGTGTCCAGTTTTGTGAAGATCCACGCCTGGGAGATGGAGTCCAGAGCCGTCGTGAGGAGTGGCAAGGGATGATGGTCCCTGACAGTGATTTTGTTTAGACCCCAGTAATCTATACAGGGACGAAGGTCACCTTCCTTCTTCTTCACAAAGAAGAAGCCTGCAGCACCCGGGGAAGAGGAGGGTCGGATGAAACCCTGCTGGAGGGCCAGGTTGATATATTCCTCCATAGCTCTGGATTCAGAGGGAGAGAGAGATAAAAGGTGCCCACGGGGAAGACTGGTTCCTGGTTGCAGCTTGATCTCCATGTCATATGGGCGGTGAGGCGGCAGTGCGGTGGCGCGTCGCTTGTCGAAGACTGCGGCAAGGTCCCGATAGGGCAGTGGCAGATTGGGCGGTAGAGGTCCGAGACCACCAGCCGGGCGGTCTGCCATGGGTGGAGGAGGAGAGAAGTGGGCCTGGTACTGGGTCCCCCAGCCTAAAAGGTGGTTCTGGGACCAGGAAATCTGGGGGTTGTGGAGACGGAGCCAGGGGAGCCCTAGGATTAGAGGAGAGAAGGGAGCGGAGATGATGAGGAAATGGAGGGTTTCCCGCTGGCCTTGGAGGATCATCTGGAGTGACTGGGTTCGGTCTTGGACAGGATATGGCTGGAGAGGTCTGCCGTCCACCGAGGTCACTGGAGCAACCCGTTCCAGGGGGGTCCGTAGGCGTTTAGCCAGATCCACGTCCATGAAGTTGTCGGCGGCCCCCGAGTCCACCAGAGCATGCATCTGATGTGAAATCTCACCATGAAAGAAGATGACAGGAAGGAGGAGTCGGTGGGAAGAGACAGAGGCAGAGGGTGACCCAGGCTGAGCTACCCCGATACACAGTGGGTTCCTTCGTTTCCTGGCCGTAATGGGCAGTCCAGGTGCCGGTGGTCGGGAGAGCCACAGTAGGCACAGAGACCCTCGTGCCACCATCGCTGTCTCTCCTCCGGGGGAAGGTGGCCTAGCTGCATAGGCTCCTCAGCTGAAGTGGGTCCGAGGGCTGGTGATTATGAACGAGGAAGAGGTCCAGGAGCTCTGAGAGGGCAAGTGAAGGACCTGGGTCGAACCAGAACCCGCTGGTCGATGTGCAGTGCCAGGTCGGCAACATCATCCAGGGTCTGGGGCAGTTCTCTTCCCGCCATCTCGTCTCGGATGTAGGGTCCCAACCCCTCTAAGAAGACAGCCCGAAGGGCAGAGTCATCCCATTGTAGATTGGCCATGATGGTGCGAAACTCTGACGCATAGGCGCACACCAAGCGTTCCCATTGGCGGAGCTTTAGGAGACGTGCTTCAGCCCCCGCTTCGCTACTGGGCGGAACGAAGGTCTTCCTGAGGGCAGCCACAAAAGCAGCATAGTCATTGCAGGCAGGGGATTTAGAATTATAAAGAGCAGCGGCCCACTCCTGAGCGCGTCCAGAAAGCATGGAGGTGAGGTGCGCCACCCGAGAGCGGGCAGTGGCGAAGCGTCCTGGTTGGCACTCGAATTGCATGTCGAGGGAGGCGAGCAGACCATCTGGGCTCTCATTCTCTCCATTCTACCTCTCCGGTAGGCTGAACTGCAGCTCCTCCTTAGTTGGAGCGAGGGCTTGCTGCTGGACAGCATTGAGGGATGTGGATAATTGAAGGATGAGGTCAGTCAGGGAGTTCACCTTGGTGTTGAGCCGATCGACCAAGGCGTGGAGCTGAACAATGTCGTTCTTCATTCGCTCAAACTCCGCTGGGTTAACGGACTCAGTCATCCTGTCAGACTGGTCGGCTGGATACGGGAGTTGAGCTTGTAGAGAGCGTGGTTTTACAGACGCGGAAGTGATAGCGTTGGTGAAACGCCGGCTCACGGTTTAATCTAGGAATCCCCGAGCGTTCGAGCGTCAATGAAGTGACACGGAAATGCCGGGTTTTCCTGAAGCAAGTAAGAGCACTTACTGTGAGCAGTTAGTTCGTAAGATGGATTGGTTGATTGGAAACTCTGATCATGGATCTGAAGAAAGGATGACTGAGTGGTGAGCTGGGGAGGCGACTTCCGTATATAGTCGCGGTTAGTGACGTAGGTGTGACGTCGAAGGAATCTCCACGAGGAGCATGCTGGGAGTTGTGGTCCATGGTGGAGATCGGCTAGCTGGGAGAGGCTGGTTTAGGGACTTGGGTTCTGACACGTGCTGAACACAGTAATCAAATCATTTCACAGACACCAAGTGTGACACGTTTTTTTAAATCCAACAATTTTGTAAGTTTTGTTTCCAAGAAACGAAAACCTTTTTCATTTTTTTATTGTATCTTTTTATTATTGTTATTTAGGATTGGGTGTAAATCATGAAGTTAACATTATAGACCAAATTTGCTGAGAAACCCTTGTATACTTATTATTTTTTAAATATAATCAGTCACTCTGAGTTTAGCATGCAGGCTAGACATCTTCTACTTCTATTTCCTGAATTAGTTTCTGTTCGGTCTTTTGGTGAGTATTGCTTTGTTCTAACAAGATTTTTTGACAATAAATTTTGTTTGATGGAATTTTTTTATTAGTCGCCTATCATTAAGTGTAGAATGAGTAAAAAGAGCCTAAATCCCCTGTTAGGGGCCTGAGTTTGGCTCCTCCTGCTCATGCTGGTCACCAGTCTGGTCACATGTTGCTGTGGAGCAAGGGTGTAAATAAGAAGGTGCTTTTCTGATTTGTGACTCTTTAGGTTCATGTTCATCTTTGTTGCTAAATTTTAATGGGTGTATAATCCTCACAAATTATACTTCATTGTAAAGACAAAGCTGTCAATTTACCGCTGGATCTACGTTCCTGCCCTCACCTATGGTCGTGAGCTTTAGGTAGTGACAGAAACAAAGACATTGCGGACAAAATTGGATGAAATTAGTTTTCTGCAAACAAGGGTGGCTGGGTTATCTGGGAGGGGCTTGGAATAGATCCGCTGCTCCTCCACATCGACAGGAGCCATTTGAGTTGGCTCAAGCATCTAGTTAGGATGCCTCCTAGACACCTCCCTCGTGAGGTTTACCGGGCACGTCCAACTGGGAGGAGACCTGATGGAAGACCCAGGACACGCTGGAAGGACTATGTCTCTCAGCTGCCCAGGGAACGCCTTGGGATTCCCCTGGAGGAGCTGGCCCAAGTGGCTGGGGAGTGGGGAGTATGTGCCTCTCTGCTTAGGCTGCTGCTGCCGCGACACGACTCCAGATAAACAGAATAGAATAGATGGATGGAAAGGTGACTAAGTAGGCTTTTTAATGATATGAAATTATGAATGAAGAAGTATAATTATAACAAGTAATAATCAACCACAGCCTTAAAAGTGAGGACATTTAACTGTGTTTAATTTCTAGTACATTGTTTTCCTCACGATGCATAAAAAAGAAAAGCACTCTTAGTGTAACCATGAATGTCCAAAGGGTTCGTGGTGAAACCTGAACTTGTCAGGAGCACACACACCCCTCTCATTTCAAATGTGAATCATCTCAAGCACACATTTAACATTTTATGACAAGGCCGACCAAATAGGGCAGAGACACTGAACATTTTTCATCATTCATATCGCTGACATTTCTCTGGAGCAGAAATGTCTCATTAAACGCGTCAGAGCCTGAGTGATAGCTCCTTCCGCGACTAGGCTGGCTGCAGGAAAAGACGTGCCTCGGTCGCCCTGCTTCTGTGTGATTTCATTCAGTCAGCGCACAGATAAGCTGCTTGATTCTCTGGTCTGGTGCAATACTAGTGTAGATGTTTGGCACAAACTCTGCTGCAGGAAAGATGCACTCATAAAATGCAGCCAGACTAAGAAAGAAAAACAATCTCCAACAACTTAAATTTCTTCTAAGTTCTATGTTTCTTTTGTTATCCTGAGGGTTGACTTCAGATAACCCTGTGAGCTGATTTCAATCTAGACAGAGAATTAGCTTTTTAACATGAAAGCTTGTCTTCTGGGTATGCAATTAGCACCACAAGCTCAAGGACGAACAGGCAGGTATGTAGTTTTCTACTCAAATGAGTCGGTGAGAGTGCTCAGCTGGAGATGAGTTTCTATGGCAAACAAATGCTCTCAGCAAGAGTTAGATTTGGCAGAACTCTGGTTTTCTAACTAAAAAAACTGCAGTTTTCAGGAAAACTGATAAGCAGTTTGATCAAGATTTCAATAAATGTAACCAATAAATGTAACCAACTATTGTATGTTTTGATCCTGCATCATTTTGTCTGACCTCACTTCAACATTTAAAGAGACAATGCATATTTTTACTGTTAATCTTGGGAAATATCTATCAAAATGTTGCTGAAAATGAATACATTGACATCCAGTTGCTGAAAAATATTGGCGGCTTTGTAACATATAACCATAAAAATCAGTTCTAAAGTACATAGGATGCTGGTCTATTAGATGCCATTTTTCCTTCTGGCCGGCTCAGGGTCCTGCGCCTGTCGATGACGTCCCACTAGACGATTGGCTGGACGTACGACTTATGCCTTAGTATGATGACGTCATAGACAGGCGCAGGACCCCGAGCAGATCCAGAAAGTTTGGCACCAGAAAGCTACAATCAGCATTGCATTATCTTGATGGAATTAACTGAAGAACCATCAAAGTCTGAGGTGACATGCTTTCTGCTCCTCAGGTAACACTATTTACTGCAATGTTTTTTAAACTAGCGACAATCATGGTGATATGGTGTAAAAGTACCCTGAAATGTATGTACTGCCCTCTAGTGCCAGGAAACTACACACTTCCACTTTAACCTCCTTGTAACTGTAACAACGTTACAGAACTATGAAGAAACATGTTCTGGTGCCCAGACCGAGGAGTGGAAACGTTGGGACAAAATTATTTTAGATTGACTTAAAATCTCTAATTTGATCCCAAAAAGATCCTTTTTGGGGAATTGAGCCTGTGGTTGGACGTTGAGGGCCATCCTGAAGAACAGTTGAGTGTTGTAACATCCAGCAATGGTCAGTTTTAGGTACAGTCTGACCTTTCAACATCTATTTAACATCTGGTCAGAAAGGAGACACAACACTGCATGTGTTCCCTTTAAATGAGCCTGCCTTCATACCAGCTGGGGCTCACAGACTCTGCAGCTCTGAAAGATAAACAATATCTTTCTTTCCCAAGGACCCATCTGTCTCCAATGAAAGAAGAACTCCAGCTCGAATCAAGTGCTGAAATCAAGAATGATTTCCTAAATCAATATAAACTTCTTCCATGACTTATAATCTCGATAATCATTAATAAAAGTTGTTTATTACTACTGACAATCATATTATAATGAAATGCTTCATTAATCTGTGCTCAGTGGATGAAATGTCATGTTATGTCTGCCACTGCAGTGTGTTCAGCATGTTTAGACGACAAGTTCATAACATCTGCGCTCACACAATAACAAGTACGGTTAAGTTAAACTCCAACACATAACTTGCCCTTTTAACCAGTCAGAACATCCGGTATCAAAGACGGTGTGTTTCTGAGTTGTCTTGGTAACATCTCCCAAGCTGTCAGCCTTTGATTGGCTGGGCAAATCATAACATCAAAACCTTAAAACTGGATCATGCTGAGTGGTTTGTTAGTCCTAGAGAAAGCTTCAGACCGGCCACCTGTCGTAACCTCTTTATCCATCAAAGATGTTGACACGTCGTCAAAACCTTTTTGCACCTACAAAGCTGAGACAGCAAAACAGTTCCTGCTGAACAAAGCTGATATTATTATTAGACTCCTTAAGAGTCCTCCAGACGCACGGTTCCATCCAGCTGTCGTGACCCGAGACATCTCTGGACCGAAGAGTCGGTACCACGGTATTCTACAGCCCTCCGGTGCCAGCGGTCAGCCAACCCCTGTGACTTTCGGATCCTCCAAGAGGGTCTCTCTGAAATGGGTGAAGTAGATATGACAGATTGTGTCTGATGTGTTTATGACAGATAACAGTTTCATAGTTTAGCGCAAACCAAATTCTTTTTCATCCGGAGACGCCGCTTTCCGAGATTCGGAAGTTCTGACCTACATCACATTGACACATAGATTCATCACATTTAGCTCCAACCAATCACAGAAAATGGCAAATGGCCTGTATTTGATATAGCGCCTTCTAGAGTCCTGGAACCCCTCAAGGCACTTTACAATACAATTAGTCATTCACCCATTCACACACACATTCACACACTGGTGGGGATGAGCTACGATGTAGCCACAGCTGCCCTGGGGCGCACTGACAGAGGCGAGGCTGCCAAGCACTGGTGCCACCAGTCCCTCCGACCACCACCAGCAGGCAACGTGGGTTAAGTATCTTGCCCAAGGACACAACGACAGCAACAGACTGAGCGGGGCTCGAACCTGCAACCTTCCGATTACGGGGCGAGCACTTAACTCCTTTGCCACCGTCACCCCACAGAAAATGATTAGTTCACTTATCATGTTATAAGTGTAATAAATAATTTCTTACTTTTATAAACCTGACTCTTTTCTGAATCAAAACAAAGTGTGTATAATTATTTAATAAAGCAAAAATCCTAGAATCTTCTGATTAAGCCCTATAATCTTCTGAAATTTACAATAAGACCAAGCAGGGTGATACTTTATATTTATATAGAATGTCACATCTTCCTGGTCATAAGTACAGATAAATATCATTCATTTGCCAACGCTACATTGTGGTTGTTCAATAAACTCTTTAACGACAACAAAACTAGCACAGAAAACCAACTTGTATAACCCGACCAATGGGTTTTGCAAGAAGAAACAAAAGTTAGTTTATAGCCTCCAAATAGCGACATTTATACAAGGCAAAAGTAAAAATGATCCCATTTTATTCAGGTTCTACAAATATCCAAATCTAACCTGTAGAATATAAGCATGGATGCTCTAATTACTCATTCAAGGCAAACAATTGTTTAACTGGTCATCATTAGTGTGAACTCATCAAGGATAAATGAAGTCTGGGCCTTTGGCTAGTCTGAAACATACAGGCATGGACGTAATTTTCACCTTAGAAGTGGGGGGACACGGGGGGGGGGGGGGGGGGTATCTTTACAGTATGCTCTAATGGGAAACAGGCTTCAACACAAGTGGTTGTTTTCCGCTTGGTCCTAGAGCTCAACCAGTGTCAATTTAATATAGCGTAATATTGTTTTTGGATGGTAAAAAGTGCAGGGGTCAAAACTTGAAATGCCCCCCCCCCCCCCCCCCCCCCCCCCCGAAAAAAAAAAAGAAAAATTACGTCCATGCATACAGGTGTGTGTTAACATGTTGCCAAGAGCAAAATGTTCCAGCAATGACATCAGAGAGGTAACAGTTGTTGCCCACATATCTGCGGAGGGTTAAAGGTCATGTCCAAACTGTTTGGAGGTCATCATTCTACAGAGGGGAAGATTATCAACAAGTGGAAACATTTAGGGCATCAGACCTTCCAGGCAGTGGACATCCCAGCAAATTCCCTCCAATATCAGCTTGAGAAAAGTTCAGAAAAACTGCCCAATCTAGAGGTCTCATTGGACAGGTTAGAGGTTGAAGTCCATGACAGGGTAATTAGAAAAATGCTAAACATGGATGGCTGTGGAAAGGTTGTAGAAGATAACCTCTTTGCCCTGAAAGAAACATAGATGCAAGACTTTAATTAGTGAAGTTTTCTCTTAAGCTGTCTCATCGAGGAGAGTGATGAGACCAGCATAGAGGTGTTTACCCATAATGCACAGCTCCATGTTTGAAAAAGCTAAACGAAGCGGGCCTATAATCAAACGCCTTATACCAGCTGTCAGCACGGGGTTGGAGGGTGAATGGTTTGAGTTCCTTGCAGTGATCGAGTCCACCAAGAACTGGATCATAAAACAGAACAATTATCCAAACACAGCAGCAGGTCTAAAGCAGAATGACTGGAGAAGAAAACAAACAATCAAGTTGTTGTGATGATGAAGTCAAAGTCAAGACCTGGTCTAAACACTAGGGTGGGCCTTGGGAGATCAGAGCAAAATGTCTACAAACCTTGTGAAGATGAGCTGCTATCAGGGGCGGACTGGGACAATAATTCAGGATGGGAATGTGGGATCAATCCATGGTAGGCCAGTAACCAGCAGTTTGCTTGTAGGTAGAAAATTTGGATCATACTTAGGAATATTTGTCTCATTTTAAGTAATGCAATTTTTCTAGAAAATAATTCATTTTCTTTTTACACTAAAAGTGAAATAAAATTGTGAGGCTTTTCCACTTTCTTAGAAATCAGTATTTGCATTGTGTCTGTGTTTCTGACGGTCCGTGCGCCACTGGCTGCTGTTCCACAAGAGTTTCTACAAGCAAATGGATCACTGGTCTCTAAGTTTTCACATCCACTTTTTCAAAAACCTTATACTGAAAAAATGACATCAGGACTTTGTTCCTCCTATGGAGCTAACTGAGAAAGAATTGAGCACAGGGGTTACACATTCCTGTTAATTTGTACCTGAGATGAGATGCAGCATTTTGTAAAAGCTGTAGACAATGGAGGGAGCCCTGATCTAAACCCTTAAATAAGGAATTACTCTGATGAAGGTGTGCTTTGATGGAAGTGAGTTTTTCAAAGAAGCATGTCTTTGCTTTACTTTGGCTAAGACTCTAAGCTTAAAGAAATTTGTTTGGAACACTGAATTGATTTGTTTCTCAAATGTGAAGGCAAGTTTGGCAGTTTTGCTCACTTTTGGCACCCCTAGAGTCCGTTATTATTTCACTGTGGTCAAACCAAAAATAGAACATATCTCCTCGTTATGCGTTCGTCTTCATCACTTTAATCTAACAACTGATATGTCTCCCCAGCCTTCATTAGTGTCTATAGGAATGGTTCATCAATAAATGAAACAAATCAGCTTTGTTTATGATTTAAAACACGCAGGAAATGTGCTGGAAGCGAACTGCAGCAACAGGTATGTTAGCTAAATTTGTTCCAACAGGTGGCGGTCCGCCACTCTGAAGTAGCAAGTCCAATATTCTGGCCACAGAGGGCGGCGGGGGGTCTGAGTGATATTACATTAACCCTGTAAATAGTCATTTTAGCACATACTGGATCAAGAGAATGATTTTAAGATATTAAATTGCCGCAAAGTGTCCCTTTAACTCATTCACTGCCAGCCGTTTCCTGATCACTAACGGCCTTCGCTGCCAGCGTCTCTCACCGTTTCTACTGTTTTTTTAAGAGTCACAGAACGTTGCGCGCTAGCATGATGTCGATGCCAAAACAACCAAAACAAAGAGGAGACTCACCTCTTACATCAGGAAGAAGCGGCGTGTTTCCAGCGTTATTCGTTCTTTCATAATCCGTTGTCGAATTGTGATCGGCAGACGCTGTTCCGGTTCGCGCCTCACTTTTTTTACAGGAACAGCCCAAAACGATCTCCAAACACATGGATGTGTTGCTTCCTGATCATGTGATCTGTGACGTATGCGGATGAAGATCGGCTTCAGGGCTGAGATGTTTGTTCTCTCAGCGCGGGGGCTCATTCCGATGCTCAAACAGTAAAAAAATGCAAATGACGACTAGTCGTCATTGGCAGTGAACGGTTGGATCTAAAATGACGACTTTAGTCGTCAATGGCAGTGAACGAGTTGAGGGGGGAGTGAAATATGAAGCAGCTCTCTACAAGGCTCAGTGTGGTCAGCTTAGCAAGTTGTCCATTTACATATTTCTCATAGACAATTTATTAACTCTGCAGCAAGCAAGCCAATCAGTGCGTTTACATGCAGTCAGTAACCCTTTTAAAACCCGAATATTCACAATAACCCGGTTCTGCAGGTCCTTGTAAACACCACCAAAAACCCAGATATGCTCATAACCGGGTTTTTAAAAAACCGGTTACTACACCTGGGGTAACCCTTTTCTAACCCGAATGTTTGGTCGTGTAAACGCATACCGGGATATCCCCATCAAAGCGTGTGTTCTGCGCATGCTCTGTTCACAAGGAATCTTGGTCTTCTGAGTAGCGAGACGTCTTGTATGCGCCAGAACACCGGAAGTAAACAACAAGTTGGGAGCAACATGGCGAGTCGCGGCTCAGCACCACACTTTGAGTGACGAGGAAACTAAAGCGCAAACAAACGCGGTCGCTATCTCTTCCGAACTGGGAAAAATGTTGTTGTTTTCACGGATACCAGAACAAGAAGAACCGGAAATTAAACATATTGCGTCTGGACGTAGTCCATACATCCTGACACTATCCCAACGTCCGCATTTACATCGGGTTATGCAAGTTAGGGGTAACTCTTTCTGTTTATGCTTGTAAACGGGTTTTTCTGATCAACTCAGAAACCTGAATGCCGACCTTAACCCGATCATAACCCGGATATTGGCTGCATGTAAACGTAGTCAAAGTGTTAAAGTTCTAGGGAAGAAGCCCATCAGAGGAGTATAGAGATTCTTTGTTCTGCTGTAGGAACCGGCATGAGCAAAAGGATTCTTTCCTCAGAGCGGAGATCCCTTCTCCACCAGATCTGCTCCTGTTAGCAGGAGTCCTGCAGCTCCTGACTGGACTTCCTCAGGAGAACAGAGAACTCCTCTGACCTATCTGTCAACCTTATTTATGTTCCATCATGTAAACTTGCTTTTTTTCTTCTTCTTTGAATTCCTTATGGTGATGGAAACTAGCCCCAACCCCCACTTCATCGCAGTGTTTATGTATTCCACAGTTGTTCCAGATGTTAGAAATGATTGAGAGTCAGTGTTCTGAGAAATCACTTGCAGCTCAGTTATGTAGGGAGCTTTCATCAATGACACAGATCATTAGAGTTTCAGTTCGCTACTGTGTCGACGGCGAGGGCCGATGCTGTCAACTAAAAAGGCAAAAAAATGTCAAAGTAAATAATGATGATGGATCTGGAAATATCACACTGATGCTTCCCTGCTGTCAGCCATTTTCAGAGTCCAGTTGCTATTTATCATGATGAGACACTGGAACTTTTCATAGATAGTTCTTTAAAGTGGTGGCAGCTTGTTTTGACCACATCAGAATTGGAGATGGTCTAAAGAGAGTCGTGTCACCATGTGTCCTTAATGCAAAGGATTAACACCAAAGAGATGATCAAATTACCCTAAGTAACTGATAACCCATGTAGGACTTCTTTTGTAAACATGAGAATCTTAAGATGGTACAACTCAAGTGTATAAAAGGGGACATATCATGACTTCTTAAGCTGTACTAGTTCTATCAACAATCCAAAACATGTTTATGAAGTTCTTTGCATATAATCCCTCTCACATAAAGCAGTCAGCAGTTTTATTCCAGACCGCTTCAGAATCTTCCCGAATGAGCCATTTCAGGGCTCTGTCACTTGAAGGGGTAGTGCTGGCCATGTCCACAGCCTCCCCCGCTCAGGCTGCTATAAGCTAAAAAGCTCCAATATCCAAGAGGGGCATGTAGGTCTCTTTAACATGAAAGTTGGTGCTATTCAATTTTCCCTGTTTGTGATGTCACAAATGGGGCAATTTTGAAACAGTTTGTTTTAGGCGCGTAATTCCTATGTTCAAACGCTGACAGAAAACTGATGAAATGGTTTTACTCATGTTTGGGGTGTTTATAGAGGTGTAGCGTGATGAATTGTCCATCTTTGACCCAAAAGGCCCTGCTCTATTTTGCTCTGCCCAAGCAGAAAGACAAGTTTCTGACACAAACCTAATCTACAAGATATGGGCCAAGGCCACTCGTGCTCTGTGCTCTTATCTAAACTGTTGCTTCCCCAGACAGCACAAGAAAGAAGAAAGAATAGCTCTTTTAGAAACAGAACTATTTCTCTATTAATTAATAATCAAATAATCATGTGAAGCTAATGTTCAATCAATCTGTGAAAAAAGAATATTAATTACTTGATGTTATAATCCTATGATAGTATTTTAATAAGTAATGTAACTTTAAATATTTACACTAGACTGATCACACGCAATGTTAAAAATCTTATGACACATTTCTTTTTCAAATCCAATCAGAACCTTCCAGATCTGATGCGAGGCGTGGTTTTGTTGGTGCTTGTTAAATCCCTTTTTGTGTCAAATTCTGATTCGACCATAAATCAAAACTTCCAAATTATACAACTATGCCCCACGTCATCTTAACTTGAGTTCCAAGCGTTCTAGAGAAGTTATCGGAGTGACCAATCCGTAACTTTCTTCTTAAAGCCGAAAGAACCTTACAACAAGCTGGATTAAATCTGTTGCATGTTCCACCAGCTGCAACGGTTCCTTCAGAATAAAAGCTGAACCATCACAACCCTTCAGGGTCTCGCTGATGCCAATAAAACTGTCGTGACCTGGGAGTATCTCAAGACGGGACTGGTCGGCAACTGCGGCTTTGCTACAGGCTTCGGTTCCAGATAAGGTCCAAGCTGGACCTCGACACCTCCTGATCTAAACGGGGACTTCCGCTGGGGTACGTAGACCGACAGATGGCGTCTCAATGTGTGTTATAATCTCCAAACCAAAGCTTAGAGCAAAACACCATCTCACTCCCATCAGAACTAATAATTTCTCCAGATTTGCTGGTTCTGAACATATTTCACACACACACCATCCTCACTCTTACTCCACCTTAGATCATCATACACATAGTGTTTAAAGTTAGTCTTGTTCAAATTGTTTAGAAATAAATCTTTTAACTTTTTAAACCTGACTCTCTTTCTTGGAGTTGATACGAAGTGTTGCTCAATCCCTGCAATAAAAAGATCCGATCTTCTGGTTACATTTATTCAAAGATACATTAAGGTGATATTTCATTTTTTATGATATTTCACATTCTATGGTTTCTAATTAAACGTAAGAACATCTTCTCTACAGAGGCAATAGAGACCCATATGACTACACAAAAGGATGCAAAATAAGAGTTTTGTATAAATTGTCACCTAAAATGTAAGAAAGAAAAAACAAAGTTCAAAAGGAATAGAATAAGCATCAAATCACACATAAGATGTGAGGAAATGCTGCATGTTGTACAAGGTAGGCAACATTTTAGAAAATTCACTAGTAATTAAGAAAAGCTGTCTGCAATTGTCAGTCCTTTTGCAAACTCTTCCTACGCTCACAACTTTTTAGTGCCTATATGAATTATAATAAAATCAAAATATTTTATCCTCTTTCATCCACTGTGTCTCTCTCTGCAGTAGGACGTGGTTGTTTCTTGACATGGAGAGCAGAGCGTGCACATTCAGACTTTCAAAGGCCTGTATCTTATATCCAAATATTCTATATTGTTCTCAAACTGAACACAAAGTGTCTGTTTAACTTATCATATATCCTTTATAAAACCACTTAAATAATAATCTTTACAATTATTCTGTATTCTTGTCTGCTGGACTTAGATTTGCTGTCAGGAAGTGAGAGAAGGAGGTGTGGGGTTACTAGGCAGACTATAATGAGTCACTGGCTGCAGCTTTAACATTTCTTATGAGCATTATGAAAGTAATGTTCAAACTGTAGGCAAAAGCTTCAGTGGCACTTTTCAAAATTCAGAGTTTTATTTGCAGTTTCACCAGTAAAACTTGACTTTGCTCTTCTTTTTCCAGGAATCAATTCGATTAAAAAGGAGACACGTCTAAACCAACACCAAATAAACATCCCTAACTCACTTTCCACCTACTCCATTTGTTACTAATGGTATCTATATTATGGAAAAGTGAACCTCTACTTTTGTTCATGTGAACAAAAGGCACATTAGCTTCCATCATTTGAAAGCATAAAAGAAGCAAATCTGAATGACTTTTACCTTTGAGATGGAAATGTTTCTAAAGAAGCACAAACATTTATTTCACTTACATTTTCTATTAGTACTGTGGATTTCACTTAACAGATAATGGCACACACAGGGCACGAGGGGTAGTTTTTCTTACAGAAACCTGCATTAACGTTGAAGGTTTTTTTTTATATTTACATCTGCAACTCGGTTTATAAGTAGGTTCGTTCATTATCTCTCTTTTTCGGAGTCATTATGTGACATCAACATTGAGCCATAGCTAGCTATGGGCTGGCGTAATAACTTTACCGTCATAAGGCTCTTTTTTACATGATGCTACAGGCAAATGTAAAGCAGAAGTGTTGGTGAGCTTCCTTAAGAATGTTGGTTGTGTTTTAGCTGCTTCCACCAGCTCCATTTGATCCTCCCAAATGCTGAGGGAAGAAGGGTAAGCTATCTTTCTGAGGTCCACCATTTCTTTCATCAATGACAAAGTGGCTGTTGGCAGCAGTCATCAAGCTCCTCTGCCTCCGTCATTGACCCAACAATAGTGTCATTGTCAAACTCCACAACACGATTAACAGGATTGCTTGCAGAACAATTAATGTGAGTAATGTAAACATGAGGGGGCTCAGGACACATCCTTGTGGAGTGGAGGTGTTGAGTGCACTGATGGAAGAAGAGACATTGTTGATTAAGGGTGTCAAACTGAAATCTAAAAAGAGTAAAGCCTTTGTCACACCAGATGTAGAAGAGATGCGGTTCGGACTCTGTACTACTACATGAATCAACAACGTTAAACTGTTAACTAAGTCACCTGCCTTAGTTTCGTTTTAACCAAAAGGGTGACGTCTCTTTTTGAGTTGCATGAAGGGAGCAGGACTCAAAGGTTTTACTGGAGCCACTGATGAGCTTCTTCATGCCCTTAACAGTTATAATAAAATAAATGTTGGTCATTTAAATCCAGTAAAAGATAATTTGGTTACTTCTTTTAGCACAAACTGTGAGCCATAAACCAATAAAATCTAAAACATTCCTTTAATTGGCCTTGTATGTGTGGGGGTTAGAAGGGTGGGGCTGATGGATTAGAAACACCCACAGCCAGTCTATAGCAGTCACAATGATTTGTGACTGCTCGTGATTTTTATCTTTAGAGGCGCTATAGAAATGACATTTTCTTCTTCTTCTTCTTCACAACAAGTTTTATCACTTCCTAATTAATCGGGGTTTCACATTTTGGCCTGAAGACACAGGACAGAAGAGCGATTGTCTTGAGTCTGTCAGAGAGTGGCAGAGTTTGGGAGAAGCCAATTGGCCTTTCGTGGCGTGTCCAACATCTGGCTGCTCTTTCAAAGACAGCAGACACACCAGACTTTGTTTAAGACACGGATAATGGTGATGAGACCACCGTAGTGGTGACACTCTGGACTCACTTCTGTTTCGCCTCCCATCGGCTTTTGTTAAATGGAACAGTCTCTCTCCGTCACACTCTGATTGGATAAAGCTTCATGACCTTATGTCTAATGAATGTGGAAAGCAAGTCTCATTTTAAGAAATCCATTTTTCAAGCACCACAACTACACTACGCTACTGCAGACATCTAATCACATTTATTCTGACTGGGCTCTAATTAATCCTGCAGCCTCTAAGTGTGGTAGTACAAGTGGTTGAAATATGACATATTTTCTGCCTCCCAGTTCGGCCTTGAAGACATTCTGAAGACAGATGGCTTTTTTTAAAGAAAGCCTTCTTTTTGTGGTTCCATGTAGCAGATCTTTTTCCTCCCTTCTGTTCTTTCATAACTTTGATGGTCAGTTACATTTAATAAACAGTTAGAGCCCAGAATAAATCAATTTCAGAATGGACTAATCCTCCTTTTTAAGCCGACTCTGAAGCCACAAGTCCCTATGAAACATTTGAGAATGAGCTTTAATGCAACACATGTGTCAGGCAGCAGAGGTCCTTGAAAGCACCACCACTCCTCCGGCCAACGACTAACATATGAGGCAAGCAAAGAAAAACAAAAAGAAATAGCTGGCTTTTGTCCATTTTCCTCGAGGATTTGAGGAAGAGATTATGAACCACTGTCGTGTTCATAAGGGCCTTTTTAATTATACTTTCACTACGGGGCTCAGCACTTGGCAGGGCCTGGATTTCAGCAGCAGATGCCCCAAACCTACATGTGTGTGGTTTTGATAGTTTACAAACTCTTGGGCCAGAGGTTTGGTGCTTCAACCAATCTGGTTAACCCTCGGCTATGTCGGAGACACAAACCAGATGCCGTTGGAGAAGCTGCACCAACACAAACAAATCAGCTCTGTGGAAAATGCAATTAACAAATTATCGTTGTGGAAGTCTTAATGGCTTCTTATTTAGTGCTCTGGTTGCAAATGTTTACTTTATAGAACCATTTCACTCATGACACAACGTTTTACTGACTCATCCTTCTGGTTTCAAACCAACGTTGGACCGTCTCCGCTGACCCAAGAGTCTCTTGTAGTAAATTTTACATCACTAAGCAACAGCAGACTCCCTATTTGCCAAAGCAGAAAGTTCATAGAAGCACTTGTAGGGCATGTTGTTACAAAACTTAAGTTTTTCATGGACTATTTTAGACGTGGCACATGCTAAACTTGGTCTCTTTGTAACTGTATTTAGTGAGATTTCAGAGCCCTCTATATCCACCAATAATAAACCACTCAAATTTTTGATTAGAGGAGATTTTCAAAGACTCTGACGTGAAAGCATGTATCGTTCTTACGCCCGGAACACGCCAGCTGCGCAGTGCTGCAAAGTGGATCGCTCACGAAATACGCGCGCTGCCCGTTGCTCCTCTGTTCACATAAGGCAAGAATTTTTGACGAGCTCTTCTGCTCACGCCTACTGTTTTCCAAACCTCCCACACCACCCCCGTTCCCTTGCTGTGTGTGTGTGTGTGTGTGTGTGTGTGTGTGTGTGTGTGTGTGTGCGTGCGTGCGTGCGTGCGTGCGTGCGTGCGTGTGTGTGTGTGTGTGTGTGTGTGTATGTGTGTGTGTGTGTGTGTGTGTGTGTATGTGTGGTCATTTTCACCTCTAGTCTGTTTAGATACACAGAAATTATCAATTGCGGAGCTTTATTTTGAAAAATGTCGTTATTTTGTTAAATTTACCGGCCTGCCTCTTCTGTTTTGGTTTGAATTCCTGCCAGAATATACACTGCTCACTCATGGCTTGTGAAAAAATTTGAACTCACGCCAAAACGATTGCTGCATGACGCGAGTTTTCGTGGCACTTCACAACTGATGTGACCGAGAGCGTAGGTTAACAAGGGCACCCATTAGAAGCACTCGTTGTTCCACGGCGCTTCGCGACGCATCATCGTGCTTCCGCGTCTGGTGTTCCGAGCGTTACTCTCCTCAACGAGCAGCAGCTACAGCGGTGACCAGGGACCCTTGTCCCGAGTCACTCACAGGTGGCCCAGTCCCTCTCTTAATGGAAGTCAGCAGGACAAGGTAACCTAACTACAACCAGAAGATAAATGAGTGGCACATGCATCGTGCCAATGGTTCCACAGGCCTCAATTTAATTACAAAAATTAACTTTTTATAAAAATATATTTAAAGTGTATTTTACTCACATTCCATTACAGTTATATACAGACAAGCAGTTCTGATTATACAAAGGTGATGACTTCATTTACTCGATTTTTGTGACATTTAATGGTGCGCTCCAGTTGTCCTCGGAACTCATTTTTCCGAGACAAGAGAGCCGGAAATGAGGCAATGAACTTGGAATTTCGAGCTATGAGCTCATAGGTTTCAGATGACCCCTAGTTCCCAAATTTAAAGATGGCTGTGCACAGAGCTACCAGGAAGTAGTTACCGTCTTTATTTTTTTCTCATTTATATGTTACGTTTTCTTTCTTTTCGCCATTTAACAGCACCGGTCAGTTGTATATTGTTGTTATCAATGGTTACGTTACATTGTCACCAAAATTGACTGGTGTTTATGGTTTTTAGTTTTCCTGGCATTTATATTTTTACATTTGATTTGTAATGTTTTTCAGGTTGTATGTGGCAATTGTCGAAGGGCGTGTGTGTCACTATTATTTAGATTCGGAGAATACTTGATTATATAATTCTTTTGGCTTAGTACTCAACAACACTGGTGGCATCCATTTTTTCTGAGTTGGAAGCTGGAATGCAAAACGAGCCGGTTACATCATTTCCTACTAGGACATTCTGAGTTCTGAGGACAACTGGAACGCACCATAAGACAGGCAGTAGAGCTACTTCCCTTCCTGAGAAACGATCACTTTACACGTCAGTAATAATAAAGAAGTGCGTATGTCACGTTTATCTTTAGGCTTGTTCTATTTTTATGATTTCATTGTGAATTGATGATTTACCTATGTGACTTTACCTTTAATAGATGTATGTACTAATAAGTGTCTGATATTAGACTGCTCAGTCTTGGTGTTGTAAAAGTACCACATAATCTGCTGTCACTATGAATCTTGTTTTGTTGCTGTTAGAGATTAAACGTGAATAATTTGGATGCTGTTAAGTGTTTCTGTTCAAAAAATGCCAGTTCATCTCACACAACTTTATTCTTAGCCACTTTAGCTGGTGTTATGTTGTTTATGTAGGAGCGGTCCGATACAGTGATTGTTATTTGGTTTAAGAACGCTGTTAAGTGTTTTGATTTTAGAGCTTATTTGCATTGGGAAATCGTTGCTTTGTACAAAAACTGGTTGAAACAATTAAAGAAAAAGAACATTTAGAAAAACGGTTTATAAATCATTATTACGTTGTGTTCACCATTTCTGTGTGAAAGTGATGTGTGTGGTGGGGTGAATGGGTGAGGGAACTTACTGAACCATTCAGCTGCTAAATCCCGAACAGCAGGCAGGAGTCTAAAAACAGTTTTCTTTGTGTGCTCTTCACTTTGCCGCTTGCTTTATCATTTGATTTAGAGTGAACAAATATAGCCTTTAAACTGTGTTATTGACATCCGTGTAATTAACTCAAATTTACATTGATTGCCTTATCTGATGTCCGTTTCCATGGAGCATTAGTCCACTAAACCATGACCTTTTTCAGGCAACCAAGATGCTGAATTTATTTCTATAAATAAACTGAATATATGTCTCTGGGTTGTGTAAATAGTCCTGACCTAAATATACTTCCAATGGGAAAGTTGTTTTGTGGCAAGACAAAGATGATTTGCATCCTGCAGATGCCTTCAGCCTAACCCCACAGGGAGAAAAACTTGCTATTGTAGCTCACATTAAATCAGTTTACAACAATAAATTACATATTCTAATGACATTGTGTTTTTTTATGTGAGGGCAGCTATATTATTTACTATATAATGAATATATGTCTTGTACAACTGCAGCATCAGCTGCAGATGTATTCAGAGGACTTTGTATTTGTTAGACAACACCCAATAAAACTTATCTCCAGCAAACATAAAGAAACACATAATCCAGTGATGAATAAATCTAATAGATATGTGTAATTAATATGGATATCTATTTACATTCATTAATTTATGAATATGTTTTAGCTAGTAAAGCTAAAGCCACGAGTGCAGGTTAAGAGCAGTTTTCACACAGCTGAGGCCAAATGTTTAGTTTATGGTATGCATTACAAGTTTTCTAATGTTTGTTGCTTGATTCTGTAGATTTTTAGACCTTAAGGTGTATTTACCAGCATTTCTTAAGTTTCAAATTATTGTTTTGACAATTTCAAAGTCTCAGAAATCATACATCAGTGACCTGATTGTTCCATATGTTCCTAACCGAGCACTTGGCTGTCAGACTGCAAGTTTACTGGTGCTTCCCAAAATATCTAAAAATAGCATGGGAGGCAGATCTTTTAGCTATCAGGCTCCTC
The DNA here is from genome assembly GCF_043380555.1 of Nothobranchius furzeri. Classification (NCBI taxonomy): domain Eukaryota; kingdom Metazoa; phylum Chordata; class Actinopteri; order Cyprinodontiformes; family Nothobranchiidae; genus Nothobranchius; species Nothobranchius furzeri. Next base: position 43,586,703 of record NC_091743.1, read on the forward strand.
TCCTGTGGAACCAGCTCCCAGCTTTAGTCTGTGAGGAAGACACCTTGTCTACGTTTAAGACTAGGCCTAAAACATTTTTATTTGATAGGGCCTATGGTTAAAATCTGATGTTAGCCTACATCTGGACAAGTGGGGGAGTAGAGGGAGGTGGAGTGTACAGTCGGTAAAGACGGCTCTCCCTTGCTCTGCCTCCAACATGCCTCCATCTAAAAGGCTAGGTTATCCAGAGTTATCTCTGTAGTTATGCTGCTATAGGCTTAGACTGCTGGAGGACATACTGAACACTTTCCACACTCGACTACTTTCTTTTACAAGTTGCTCTTTAACTGTATTATTTCCTGCTATTTCAGCTGTTAACTTTATTTTTTCTCTAAGTGTTTTTCTCCACAGAAGAAGCTACAATGATGTTCTGCTGAGCTGTTGCTAACCATTTAAACATTCTCCCTCTCCTGGTAATAGCATTTTACTTTCCTTGACATTGAATGTGCTACTACTAGTTTACTCGTTTAAAGCTTCATCCGGAGTATTTCTCTTATCTGATGGCACCATCTAGTGGCTGACAAGCATATCACACAAAAATATTTTGCTCTGTTTGTCTAAGATCACAACTTCATGTTTCTGTTTATAAATGTGTTTCTGTAGCCGACAAACTGAGCTAAAACATGTTGTTTTACGAGTATTATTCTCATGTCATTTTGTGTTCTCATATATTTATATTTTAGAGACTTTCTTGTCTTGAAAAGTTCATCAGCTCTGCATCAGTCGAGGTATTCTTTAAATTTGAAGCATCAAAGCGGTAGTCTAACGCTATTGGTTAGTTCTGGTCAGCGCTGAGTTTCCTATTGTACGGGGCTCTGCGGGGCAGGAGGCGTGCTTATAAAAAAAAAGTGTTGTATTGCTTACATTTTATCACAGTACATGATTAGATAATCACTTTAACGGATTTCTGAAAAGCCATACATCATTTCTGAAAGGGGAAAACTCTGGAAAGTAGCTTTAATTATAGATTCACTAGGATATATACAATAAAGTTTATCTGTCACCAAATAGAATATTTACTAAGAAATCACAAAGTAATCATAGAAAAACTACTTGGTATCAAAAGTAGATACTGGGGCGACGGTGGCACAGGAGTTAAGTGCTCGCCCCGTAATCGGAAGGTTGCAGGTTCGAGCCCCGCTCAGTTTGTTGCTGTCGTTGTGTCCTTGGGCAAGACACTTAACTACTTAGCACTGCTGGTGGTGGTCAGAGGGACTGGTGGTGCCAGTGCTCGGCAGCGTCGCCTCTGTCAGTGCGCCTCAGGGCAGCTGTGGCTACATCGTAGCTCATCCCCACCCGTGTGTGAATGTGTGTGTGAATGGGTGAATGACTGATTGTGTTGTAAAGCGCCTTGAGGGGTTCCATGACTCTAGAAGGCGCTATATGAAATACAGGCCATTTACCATTTAGAGATGTATTTCTTCCAGGTAGTCCTGGGTCGACCCAGGGGCCTCCTGCCAGCAGGACATGCCCAAAACACCTCCCGAGGGAGGCGTTCAGGAGGCATCCTGACCAGATGCCTGAACCAACTTGATCCTTTCAAAGTGGAGGAGCAGCGGCTTCACTCCGAGTCCCTTCCGGATGTCTGAGTTCCTTACCCTATCCCTAAGATTGAGCCCAGCCACCCAGCGAAGGAAACTCATTTTGGCTACTTGTATCCGCGATCTCATTCTTTCAGTCATCACCCAAAGCTCATGACCATAGGTGAGGATTGGGGTGTAGATCAACTGGTAAATTGAGAGCCTGGCTTTCAGGTTCATCTCTCTCTTCACCACGACAGATCGGTTCAGTGTCCGCATCACTGCATACGCTGCCCTAATCCGCCTGTCGATCTCCCGATCCCTCCTACCCTAATTCGTGAGCAAGACCCTGGGATACTTAAACTCCTCCACTTGGGGGGAGGACCTCTCTCCTGACCGGAGCTGGCAAACCACCCTTTTCCGGTCAAGAACCATGGTCTCAGAAGACCAAGCTGGGAAGAAAACAAACCTTTTTTTACACATTGAAACTGAATCATGACCCAACTTTAACCCACAGCCTCCAACATCTTGAGGATACATTTTTTTAGGGTTACCTTGTCTCGACACCGAGACATCTTCTGACCTCGGTTTCACACTTGAAGCATCAGCGGCACAAAATGGCAGTGGAACTGTTTAATTGCGAACTTCAAAGTGGTCCATTTCACACCGGGAGAGTTATGGCTAAGGTATGACTTCCTCGCTGTGCTCTTTGTTGGATTCGCAAGATCACAAGATCCCTCCAGACTTCAAACATCATGGTTTGTTCATGCAATCTGCCGTTAAACCAAAAAGAAGGAAATCGTGTTTGATGTCGCTTTTTGATGTCATATATCATGTTGTCCCTCAACCACTGCCTGGAAAAAATGTAATGAGAAACATCGCTGCACCTCTGGAATGATGCTGGAACCTTCATATATATGAAATTGCATCGCTGAAATACTTTAACTTTGGAAATTACTGTGAATTATACACTGAAAGCATCTGTGGTTTCCTGTCTAGCCCTACGTTAACTGCAAAAAATGACGAGTTTCTAAAGCAACTCATGGCAAAAATATAACCTGACCCCAACTTTAGCGGCGTGGTGCCGGGACACATCTGAGAATTGCTGCATCGCGGCTGGTTTGAAACACTCCATAGACTGTAATAGATTCTATTTGAAGCCGTAACGGTCCATTGCCTTTACGCGCCGCTGATGCTTTCAGTGTGAAACTGGGGTAAGAGTCTTCATCTCACTGTACTGAAGACTGTCTCATGCCTGCTTGTTGATATCTTGATCTAACTTTGCACTGGTGATGTTTCAAACTGACAGCTGTCTCAGCTTTAGCAGACAGTCCTGATGCTCCTGGACTTCCCTGAGTAACCTGAAGCCGTCTCCACAAATGCAGCAGAAAGGCCTTTTGGGCTTTATTTTCATAGCAAAGCAAAACTGCCGTTGCAGCCCAGTTGTAACTCTAAACCCAAGAAAACATACATAAATACTTGCATTAACGTGACATCTAAACAATGTTTAATAAGAAATGAAAACAGTTATTATTTTGTGATTATAAAAACAAAATAATAATTACATTCAATGAATTTCTTTCATAGTTGTCTCAAAACAGGCGCAGGAGCTTTGGAGGAGCTTAAGTAAATGCTGAGCCAAGAACACCCAGTGTAGTGAAGCCTGAAGATACAAAAACCAGTCTGTAAGTGTTATTGACAATCCAAACGCCACGATATTTCATTTTGTCTGCTCTCAAAATTAGACTATAATTTGCAGATGTGACTTCTCTGTATTTTTGGAGAGCTCATCTATCAATATCAATCCTGACTCAGTAGCAGAGGCACAGACATTGGTGGTGGGACGCCCCTGCTGCGATGAGTAATATTAGATTTGTTTGGGAAAGTTTGTCATTCGTGTGCTTAATTCTGCCACATTCACTCTTACTTTTTAATGTCATCTGGTGATGGAGCTTTTCATCAGGTACCACTTTCGAGTGAGATTTTCCAAAATGTGAACCGTTTTAAGTGCGTATGAGGTATCCAGCCATAGTGATTCATATTTAGAGTAATAATTCAGCACTTAAAAAAGCCAAATTAAAATAGTTGTTAAAGTGAAAATGCTACCAAAAGATCAAACATTATTCTAACTGTTTAAACATACAGCAGACATAAAGCCCTTCTGAGGCTGAGGAGGAGATCACTCAGAGAGTCAGACTTTCCCTCTGGTGATGGTGGTTCTTGAAAAATAAACATCGCCAGAGTTCCTGCAGTTCATCCTGATTAGAAAAATGAAAATCTGGACCCAAGTTCACTGAATCAGCAGTCCCCAATAATTAATGACCCGTTTCTGTTGAGACTAAACGGGAACCGAGCAACAGCTGACAGACTGCCATGCCTGAAGAGGCAGTCTTATAATAGAACAGTGTCTGGTTCCAGTCCACCCATCAACAGCTTCCTTTATGCTGCACTTCTTAGCTGGACTCAAATTGTTCTAAACAGTCAAATCTGATGATTGATTTTTATTATTACTATTATTTTATTACAATATTTTAATAGTATAATTGTATTCCTCTGAGTTCAGAGGGTTTTTCTGGTTCTGGTTTCTGGTTTCAGTTAAAAATTTGAAAGGAAAAACAGTATCTTATCCAACTTATGAGTTCAACCTTCCAACTGAAGTTTGCTGAAAAGTAAGGAAATGTTCACCAGGGATGCATCCTGTGTGGATTTATTGAGTCAAATTTGGTCTGCGTCTTCTTTTTTCAGGTTCTATCAACTCTTCAAGTCCTTCTCTACCTCCTCCTCTACCTCCTTCTTCTCTTCCTCAACCTTATTCTGAGGTCCCCCTCTCATTCTTCCTCTTCTTCTTCTAGCCCCTTTCCATTTTTGTTGAAGGCAGGTGAATTCACTTGCTGTCTTTTATAATACACCTGAGTGCTGTGTTTTCAAATTAGAATGTGTGCTTCCACGCCTGGTGGATGTGTTATCTGATCTGTTTATTAGTGTGGTCATTGGCAATCCAGGGCTTTGGAATGACAAGGAAGTAACCTCACAGTCCTTATCTGTGTCTAAGGTGTGAAAATGTGTGTTGGGTTTTACAAATCACTGTGTAATGTTTTTTCCAAAAGCGTGAAGCAGACATTGTGTGTAATGTTGTGCAGATCTGTGGAAGCGTTTTGCTCATTGGGGTAGAGTTTTGCAAATTGTGGGGAGATTTTTATTTTACTGTGCAAACAATCATAATATTTTTAACAGAAAAACATGGTTCAAACAACAATTACACAATGAATTGGAGCTAAAACAGGATTAGGCACAAGTGACAGGAAACCAATCACCTTGTTATGATGTGTTGGTGATTGGTTTGATTGGATCTCATTATTGTCATCATGTAATGCGCATAATATTATGGTGTTTGGTGTCTCCTGTCCTTGATCCCACTATGCAACCCTGTACACATTGGGGAGGAGTGGGGTATATCTATGTATCTGTACCTCTTCCTAGAGAGGAGTGGAACCATCAGTTTGTATCCCGGATGGGTCGGGTCCATTGGGATACACCTAGCCCTCCTCTGAAACTGGCGAGAAAATATTGAGTCCAGGACAGACAAAGGACGGTCCACAGTCTCCTGCACTGTTCTCACCACCCGGGTCAGGTTCTTTCAGTCCTGTGCTGTGCAGCTTCCATACCATACAGTCACTCTGAAAAACCGACTACTCTCTATAAGGGCCCTGAAGTTTATGAGCAGATGAGAGGAGAATCAAGCACTCTTCAGTTTCCTGAGGAAGAACAGTCTACATTGGGTTTTCTTCACCAGGTAAGAATTGTTCAAGGTCCCGGTCAGATTAGATGTGATGTGATGTAAATACCCAATAATCTCATGTTGTCCACCTGCTCCACCACCTCACCAGAGAGGTGTGTTCCCTCTTCCTGGACCTCTTGTAGTCCACTATAAACTTCTTGGTTTTGTTGGTATTCAAGACCACGTTGTTAATTGAAATCCATTCTGTCAGAATGTGAATCTCCTGTCTATATTATGTTTCCTTGTCTGAGATGAGACCCACCAAACTTCACAACCAAATTTAAAGGATAGGTGGCAGAGCACTGCCGTGTGAACATGATAAAGAGAACTGGGCTGAGCACACAGCCTTGTGGGGTGCCTGCGTTCAGAATCAGGGTAGATGATGTAGAGCTCCCCAACCTCACTGCCTGAGGCCTGCCTCTTAGGAAGTCTCTGATCCAGTAGCACAGGGATATAGGCAGTACCATATTGAGGAGTTAGTGCTAGCTTTCCTGGGTTAACAGTATTAAAATCAGAACTAAAGTAGCCTACGCATGTCTAGTTGCTGCAGGTGGGACAGGACTGTGTGGAGTAGAAGTGAGACAGTTTCCTCTGTAGATTGGCTCTCCTTATAGGCAAACTGGCACATGTCCAGCCCATCAGGTATGGTTTCCCTCATGTGCTTTAGGAGGATCCTCTCAACGTACTTCATAATCACTGGTGGACAATAGTCATTAATGGTGGAGATAGCTGATATCTTAGGTGGTGCAAGCACAATAACTGAGGATTTCAGGCAGACTGAAACTTTTGCAGTCTGCAGAGACAGATTAAAGACATCTAAAAAAAACACCAGCCAGCTGCTCTCACACATGCTCTCAGAGTCTGACCTTGATACCTTGTCTGGATCTGCAGCTTTGTTGGGGTTCATTTTCCTCATGGTTGAGATCACCTGATGTAGCTGCAGGACAACGGGCTGATGTTGCTTCTCTAACTGCAGAAGCTGTACAGTCTCACAGCTTCCAGTGGTGTCAAAGCAGGCAAAGAAGTTGTTCAATGCCACAAGGATTGTGGGGTCATGATTTACCAGTTGGTCTTTGCGCTTATAATCCTTTATCTGTTCTGATGCCTCCATGTAACACTGTACATAGGATAGGACAGATGACTTGTACCACACCAATTCTGTGCCCAATTTAAATGCCAGTCAGTGCACTTGAAACTGTCCTGCAGATCTGAGGAGGCTCTGATATTCCAGATTAGGGGAGCAGTAGGTTCCAGTAATGCATGTGACAGTGCACCAGGTGTTGTGAATGTACATTACTAGACCCCGCCTCTGCTTTTGGACGAGTCCACTGTCCTGTCCATCTGGAGAATTGTTTGTCCTTCTAGTTCCACCACAGCATCTGGAATGTTCTCTTCTAGCCAGGACTCAGTCACAATCACCACACAGCTGTCCTTGCTTTATTGGGTAATTTGTAGTCGTAGCTCATGCATCTTGTTGACCAGCAATCTGGCATTAGTCAGGAAGGGACTCAGGAGAGCCGGTCAGTGAAGGTTAGCATGTAGCCTAGCATCCCAGATGCCTCTTTCACCCTTCTTCTGTTTACTGTGTCTCCGTCGATTGCAGAGAAAGGATAATGGGGTTCTCAATGGTCCGCTCTATCTGCGGTGGAATAAAATCTGGCTTTTGGACAGTTAGTAGTGCTCCCCATCCCGATTAGTTCAACCCTTCTGTATTAAGGCAGCTTTGCGTAGTTGGGCTGGTACCAATAAAACACAATGAAATAAAAGGATAAGGATCCCAAGCCAAGAGCGCCGGACCACTGTGTCTACACACACCACCATCATGATTGATTGGTTCAAACCCAAAGGCAGGAGAGCAGGCACAGAATGCAAACAGGTTATAAGAATGTTTTTATTTTTATTTTTTAAGAAAGCCCCGAAGGAAGACATGATGGGAAGACAAGACAATGATCTGGCAATGACCAGCACAAACAGAGGGGTTTTTGCACACCTTGATAATAAGGGGAACAGGTGGGTGGGGGGCAGCAGGTGAGTTCAATTAAAACTTAATGAGGGAAAACAAGACACAAGCCAGCAGTGGCTGATGGAGTTGATCCTGACAGGTCTGAAGTTATAGACTGACATGTTTAGGGTCAGCTAAACATAAGAGAGGAAGTGCCTTGACCAAGGGAACAATGACTAACAGACTGGGGTTCCAACCCACAACCCTAGAGAACAGGCACTTAGCTCCTCTGCCACCATCGCCCCATGATGAAGAGATTTAGTTGGAGGTTATAATCACAATAACTGTTTCACTTTAGCAAGAGCTCTTACATGGAAGAAATCTGATCCAACAAGGGAATTCATTTTTATCCCGTTTGAAAGATAAATTCAAGATTCTTTACAGTAAAGTAGCTGGAGAAAGGAAAAATTCCTGCTGTGCTCATATGTTTATGCAGTTACATTAAAAATACTCCTGCTTTTTTTGTGGGCTGCATCATGATTATTAGTTTGACATGTTTTCACCAGACAAGTGATATGCAACTTTGACCCTTAGCCCACAGTGGGAACTCACAAAAAGGCAGGCGATTGGGAATGTTCTCAAATGGTATCAATATACTCGGATTTGGCTCTACATGCTCTAACTGTTAGCTGGGCTGCAAAAGAACTATTCCTGGTAATGCTCGGAGCCCTGTCTACTGTAGGTGGGATAGGAATTAAAACCTGTCTTTACTGTACTACTTTACAAAACCTTGTTAACCATCAAAGCCACACTATTCCTATGGTCTCAGAGGTATGCGAGTCGTTGTCTGACCATAGCACAAGGAAACAGGACTCTAACTTTAATCGGTGCTGGAGAACATCCAGATAAAAGTGGCAGGATGTTCGAGTCATTTAAGCCCATCTGGTGAGGACTATATGTGCGGCCTCAGAGCTTTATTACAAGTGGCATGAAAGGACTGCAGCACAATGGTTTATTTAGACGTTCCTGAGGATCACTGAGATGGACCTGCTGCAGAGTCAATAGCTGACCCAGAGGGCATTAGGGCAGCCACCTGGATGCTTCACTCAGACACTTTATGACCCTGAATGAGGCATTAAACTCTGAGCGCTGAAGATTTAAGTTACCAGCACATTTTATCCATCTAAAACATAAGCTATCACAAGATCGTCAGGATGAGTGTGCTCATAGCCACTCACATGGAATATAAATTTGAAGTTTACATAATGTTACATGAGTCTTTCCCTAATGATCATTCCCAACATGCAGTTAGTTTTCCTTTGGAAAGCAATACGACTGAAGTGTGTCAGAAAAGGTGTCACGTATATGAAAGTGTTATGGAAAATGCGTGAGTGATTTAGTGCTGAGCTCGATGTTTTAAAAAAGTCTGGTTCTAATAAGCATCACAGTTACTGAAGCTGCCTTTGTCAAAGTCACTAATGATGTCCCGATGGACTCGTGATTCTGTGAGCAGAGTTAGTTATGCTTGAGCTGAGCTCAGCACCCAAGCTGTCTCATCCCATAACTCTGGTCTGATCAGGACTCCCACCTTTCTCCCTGTTTCCTGCCTGTCAAACAGAAACTTTCAGGAAAAGTCCTGCTGCTGCTGCTGCTGCTGCTGCTGCTGCTTTGAGTCAGTTGTTTCAGAGCTTTGGAGTGTTGCTATGCAGTTAAGGGTTGTGCTATGGTTTTAGTGCCATGATAGGGGCAAACACAGAACACAAAGCAGTGCTGATTTCTGGATATAAGCAGAACACAAAACAAACCATCCATTCAGCAAAGATAAAGATGAACAGAGCGTTTCCGCCTTCATCTGCTGTTGTTGAAACCAAAATAATCAGTTTACAGGTGCTGCCATGTTTGTTTTTAAAACCAGAATCTGTGCACTCAGGATGCGGGACGAGTGTCCCGTCCATTCACCCACACACAATCATGGAGTTTTTTTTAAGTAGTTTATTACGACTGAATTAATATAAAAGAAAAAAAACATCAAACCCGTGGCAGCAGGGTAAGAGTTACGCAGATCTATTTAGGTTCATTAATGCCATACCACTTTTATAAATAGTGTGTTAGTGTGATTCACTTTATCAAAAAAAGAGGAAATGGAATCTGAAAAAGGTTAGAAAGTGTCTGAAAATGAAATTACCCCATCTTGTTATGCCATGCAGAGATGAAAGTGAAAGTGAGGGAGCACCAGAGCTCTCACCATGATTGGTTGACTCCTTTACCTTGACAACCCATCAACCAATTATTCCCCTCCACCCGCCTCGCCCTGCTCCCTCCTCTCTAACTTGATTTTGATACAGATGGCAGAAACTGTTTCAAAAGTCAAGCAAAGAACAGAGCTGAGCATGTGCAGTAACAGCTACTTTTTACCATTTGATTGAACATGTCTGTAAATTTGTCTTACGAGAACTCACTTACAAATTCAGATTTGTTGACCTGCAGCTTCCTACATTAAGTTGTACCGACACTCACAACCAATCTTTAGGTTTGTTCCTTTGATGTTAACTCATTAACTGCCATTGACAACTAAAGTTGTCGATTGCATTTTTTTTTACTGTGTGGGCATCAGAACGAGCCCCCGCACCATGAGAACAAACATCTCAGCTCTAAAGCTGATCTTCATCCGCATACATCACACGTCACGTGATCAGGAAGCAGAAAATCCATGTGATAGGAGATCGTTTTGGGCCGCTGCTGTAAAGAAAGTGAGGCGCAAACCGGAAAAGCTTCTGCCGATCACAATTCAACAATGGATTATGAAAGAACAGATAACGCTCGAAAAGCGCGGATTCCTCCTGATGGAAGAGGTGATTCTCCGCTTTGTCTTGTTAGTTTTGGCGTTGACATCCTCACAGAGTGCAATGTTCTGTGACTCTTAAAAAAACTGTGAAAATGCTGAAAAACGCTGGCAGCGAAGGGCTTTTCTGATCAGGAAACGGCTGGCAGTGAATGAATTAACAGGTCAGCCACTGATGAAATTACCTGAGGTGTCATGTTATTTTTACTTTTATCAGGAAGATGTCCCATACGCGTCAACGACAGGGAGACCTAAAGCTTGTACTGTGGCAAGACACTATGTTGATGTTTATGTATTTAGCAGACGCTTTTGTCCAAAGCGACTTACAAGTGATAATCGGCATGTTGCCCTTGAGGCTAACAGCAACAACAACAACAAACAATTTCCAGTCAGTCGTAGGTGGCAGTGAGGCAGCACGATCAATCATGGAGAGGAGGGAACAAGGAGTGGACAGTAGGGGGGGGGGGGGTGCAGGGAGGGTGCTAGTTAAGAAGATGCTCTCTGAAGAGCGGTGTCCTCAGGAGTTTCTTGAAAATCGAAAAGGAAGCCCCTGTTCTGGTAGTGCTTGGAAGGTCATTCCACATTTGTGGAACGATGCATGAGAAGAGTCTGGATTGTCCTGAGCGTGGTGTAGGCACTGCTAGCCGACAATCCTGTGATGACCGGAGTGGCCGGGCCGAGACGTAAGCCTTTGCAAGAGGATTCAGGTAGATGGGAGCCGTACCATCGCGGACTTTGTATGCTAGTGTTAGCAATTTGAATTTGATGTATGCTGCTAGTGGTAGCCAGTGGAGCTCAATGAACAGAGGGGTGACGTGTGCTCTTTTTGGCTGATTGAAGACCAGACGCACCGCTGCGTTCTGGACCATTTGAAGAGGTCTCACAGTACAGGCTGGAAGACCAGTTAGAAGGACATTGCAGTAGTCGAGGCGGGAGATGACAGTAGATTGCACCAGGAGCTGGGTGGCATGTTGTGTTAGGTATGGTCTGATCTTTCATATGTTATACAGCGCAAAGCGGCATGAACGAGCAACAGAGGCAACATGATATTTAAAGGTCAGGTGTTCATCAATCACAACACCCAGATTTGAAACTGCCTTTGAAGGAGCCAGAGATAGGAAGTCATTTTGGATTGAGATATTGTGCTGTATGGATGGTTTTGCTGGGATGACAAGTAGTTCAGTTGTAGAGAGGTTGAGTTGGACATGGTGGGATTTCATCCATTTTGATATGTCAGAGAGACAGTTTGATATTCGTGCAGAGACAGTGTGGTCGTCCGGTGGAAATGACAGATAGAGCTGGGTGTCGTCTGCATAGCAGTGGTAGGGGAAGCCATGTGATCGAATGATCTCACCCAGTGAGGTGGTGTATATGGCAAAGAGAAGAGGTCCTAGTACAGAGCCCTGGGGGACTCCTGTGGCAAGATGATGCAAGGTAGAGGATTGTCCAAGCCAAGATACACTGAATGATCATCCTGTGAGGTACGATTCAAACCAGGTGTGTGTTTTATCTGTAATGCCCATGCTAGAGAGTGTGGACAAAAGGAAGCCATGGTTGACAGTGTCAAATGCAGCCGATAAGTCGAGCAGGATAAGTGCTGAGGATTTGCCTGTCGCTCTAGCTTCTTTTGCGGATTCCGTCACTGCTAACAGAGCAGTTTCAGTGGAGTGGCCCTTTTTGAACCCAGATTGGTAAGGGTCAAGCAGACAGTTTTGTGAGAGGTATTCTGTGATCTGCTTGAAAGCCACCCTTTCAATGATTTTGGACAGAAAAGGCAGGAGAGAGATAGGTTGGTAGTTCTCCACGTGATTTGGAGGAAGAGATGGGGTTTTTTATAGCAGCGGTTTAACCTGAGCATGCTTGAGAGAGGTGGGAAATGTACCAGATGTCAGTGAAGCGTTGATCACATGTGTGAATGCTGCGGCTACTGTTGGAGCAATAGCTTGGAGCAGCTTAGTCGGAATGGGGTCGAGTGGACATGTAGTAGGGCGGCTGCACGTGAGAAGCTTGGACACACCGTTCTCAGTGAGAGGGGAAAAAGAGGAAAATGAAGCAGTAGGGCCTGAGATGGTTGGGCTTGAAGGAGATTGTGGTAGTGAATGTTCAGGAGTGGCCAGTTGAGAAAACTGTTTGCTTATAGCTGCCACTTTGTCAGTGAAGAATTAGGCAAAGGTGTCAGCTGATAGATTGTTGGTAGGAGGTGGAGACGGAGGGTTGAGCAGAGTTTTGAATGTCGAAAATAATTTCTGAGAGTCAGTAGAGCTGAGAATTTTGTCAGTGTAGAAAGGTTTCTTTGCATCAGTGATATTGGCAGAGAATGAGGCCAGTAATTCTTGAAATTTCAATTGATCACCAGGATCTTTTGTTTTGCGCCATTTCTGTTCCGCAACTCTAAGACTGGTGCACAGAAACCGGAGGGTATCATTTAGCCAAGGTGCAACTGAGAGAATCTAGCAGGTCTAGTGGCTAAAGGGCACAAGTTGTTAAGACAAGAGCAGAGTGTGGAGCAGAGTGACTCGGTGGCATCATTCACATCATAAGCAGAGAATGTGCTGGGAGATGGACTAGGGGGCAATTTGGTGCCTTTCAGCTTTTCATGTTACATTCCTGAGTCAAGAGATGAAGTAAAGGTCAGAAACCCCAAAGCAATTATAATTCACTGCTGACATTTTATATGAAATTTGTACTAAATTAGTAACAACACATTAATGTAATGACCTATTATAAACTCATAGCAGTTTAAAGCTCAGGGACAGGGTTAATGATGATTGTAATTACCTAAAGCAGCTCAGAGATCTTCGTAAGATGAATTTTGGCCATCCATTTATTCTGCTTCTCCAAGATCGGATTCCTGAAGTAACACATCCGTAGAAGAAGTCCAGACATCTAGACTGCCCCTGCAAGGGGGCTCCCAAGCCAGAGAGGATATGGAATCTTTCCAGCACATCCTGGGTCTCCTTCCACTGGGACGTGATTGGAATGTCTCCAGATGGAGACAATTGTAAGGCATCCTAATCAGATGCTGAAAACATTTGATGCAGATGAGCAGCAGTTCTACTTTGAGCTCCTCGCCTTATCTCTAAGGCGGAGCCTGGTCACCCTAAAAAAGACGCTTATTTTAGCTGCTTGTATTATGGATCTCGTTCTTGTATCACATTGTGATTTTCATAACTGTAGGTGGGGGTTGGAAAAAAGATGGACTAGCAAATGAATCTTTTGGCTCTGTCCCTTCTTTAGTACCGAGGGTTAACTCTAGACTTTGGTAAAGACAAGTCAGTCCATCACCTGCTTGAGGTAAAACCTGACTCCCAACATGGAGGATGCATTCAATCCTTTTCTGTTGGAGAACAATAGCCACGTTTCCACTATAGAAGTTCCAGTGAATTTCTGGGATGGAGAAAATTTTTTGGGAGATACGATGGCTCGGTCCTGTCAGCCAAACAAATTCAGCCCTTTCAGGACTTTGCTGAGACGACACCATATCGTGACTGCTTCAGTAGCATATGACATCACTGATCAGCGCCAAAAGGCATACACAGACATTAATGACATTAAAATATGTATTCTGTCAAAGTGTGCCATAACATTTGTGAGTCGGAGGACTGGGAGAGCAGTCATGTGATGTGAAAGAGATGACCAGAAGCATAGTTTCTTTTTGCGCCGGTGCTCTGTGAGACAACAAAACACCATGAATTACGGTATTGACAGGGAATGTCCACCCCATTTTTCAGCAGTGGGAGTTCAGAAATGGCGATTTGAAGCTGTATGAACGTTGCTTTTTCTTCTTCTTCTTCTGTTTTGCTTCACCAGCAACTTGCCCAATTTTGCAAACGCTGGTAGTTTTTGGCGACTTCTGTCGGTGCCTTTTACTTCTGAGGTACAACCAGTCAGAATAATAAGAAGTAATAGTATTTTAGCACCTCTCAAGAAAAAAATCATGAGGGTCTTCACAAGACCAAATGTAAAAAATTAAAAATGATCAGAAAAATAATACAAATGATTTTTTAAATATTTTAATCAATTATGGGAAAAATGGAAACTGGGGGGAAAAATCAGCCTGAGTTAACATCAAGTTCTGCTCAGTGACTCAGAGTAGCTATTCCGTTGTCTCCTAAAGTGGCCCAGAAAATGGTCCTTTGGGCCGGCCCAGTGATGAGGAGAAACACTACTGTTCACTAACAGCTCTAACAGGGTCAGAGTGGATGACTCTGTTTCCTCTTTGGTTAGACTGGGACAGGCTATCCCTGGGACCCCGGTCCCCTTCATTCAACCAGAAATCAAAGCAGGATTATTTTCCATGACATTCATTCCCATCATTAATAACTGGATGTCTAGTTCAATTTTGTGACTGAATAACTTAAACCTGCTAAAAACATCAGCGGTTCGCTTGTTTTTTTTTTTTTTTTGGTTTTGTTTTTGTTTTTTGTAAAGCATCCGGGGAGATCTCTGACGGCCGTTTACACTCCACAGTAAACCAAAGTGTAGTTGTAGATCAGCTGTCTGTGTTAAAATGAGACGTGCCTCCCAAGAAGCAGGACAGCTCAAAATATTTCCATTAGGGCCCCAAAATGACATGTTTATAAGAAAGTGACCAACTGAACTACTGAAGTCAGAAAAATCTGCTCAACTAAGAACATGTTTCGCTTTTATGATAGGAAATAACATCTTTACGTTATTTGGTGCCTTGTTTTTCTCTATTTCCCTCACTTTTGTCTTGTGCTATCTGAGTAAAATAACCACAATCAACGTTACTGTCTCTTTTTATTTTTAGTAGCTGCAGATTATTAACAACTGACGCAAGAGCATCACTGAAAGCCTCCAAAGACAATGTTCTCATGATTTTATTCTGTATTTTTAAAGGTTGTTTCTAAAGCTGAAACAAGAAAAAGGAGCAATGAACACAGAGACGACCATTCGGTAGTTGGACTTATTTACACCAGTGTGTGTTTGAATTACCATCAAATGAAGCAGTTTAAGCTGATTTTGGCCTTTATCACAGTAACTAATGAACCGAAGCAATTTACCTGACTATTGGAAGCTATGCTTTCATTTTATCACTGACACATTTACTCTGTATTGTGCTTTTACAGCAACCACAGATGTTTCATGTGTCTATAAACACAAAACAGGATGACCTGAAGGTTCACTATTTCATTTTCCTTTACCAGATCAAGAACGTACTCAGGCTCCTCTCATTTGTGTAAAAGTAGGTCAGAAACCGGAATATTAAGAAGATTCTGCCTTGTGCAAAAGAGAAAACGTCGTTTTACATTTAAAAAAACTGAAATAAAGCTATGAGGTTGCCATTTGGTGGGATTTGGGGTATTTTATACAAAGAAGCAATTGGCAACTAACAAATCCAAATAGAGGAGGTGGGTTTTGCTTTTTGTTTTGTTTTTTCCCTCAGTGTTTACCTGAAGGCTGGCTTCAGCTGTGGGGTGGAGGTGTGTTTGTTTTCATGCTGATCCAAAGAATATAAGCAGAGGCGCTATCTCTGTTCCCCATCTGATCTGGCCAGGTAGAGGCTCCTTTGGACCAAATCGAGTCGAGGTATTTGCCTCTCAGGCATGTGAAGGCGAGCGGTGAGAGAACTGAACAAGCAGCTCCTGAACTCTAACCGTTTCCTCCAGCTGCACTGAGACATCAGAGAAGGTAATCACTGAACCTGATGTATTATAGGAACTCACACTTGCAGCAGATGACGGCGTTCTCTTTCCTCAGACATGTCTGATGTGTTGGTGGACTTTTATCTTGTTTTCTTCTTCCACGTCCAGAACATTTGTAAAATCTTACAGAAAAGCTCAGTGTTTCCACACAGATTGGTAAAAGGCACATTTCACAAGAATCAAACCAGCTAGATGGCATTTTGAGATTAAAGAACACAGGTTGACAGCATCTAGTTTTCAGTTCAAACATTAGAACATGCTTTCCCACCAATCCTTCTGCATTTAGGTTACATTTATTATGGATGACAATCAAAGAGACCCAGTTAATGAGACCAGGCCTCACCCTCACCTGACCCGATCTCTGTGAAGGTGTTGAGCCTACGTGGAGCTAGAGTCTTGTAACCTTTCTGGGCTGAGCCCTGATCAATCCCAGGGGCCGAAGTTTGACCACAATACACTTCCCAGTTCTGTCCATCCTATTCAAGGCAAGGTATCCTATTTGTTGTTGTCCTTCTTTATTTGATACTTTTAACTCCCTTGGTCGGCCTGCTTTTATGATATTTTTAGTTTTTAATTGCTGTTTTATTCCTTTTTTATTCATTGTTTTATCTCCATGCCTTATACTCTATGTTTTATGTTCTATGTGTTATCTTCTCTTTTTATGACGATATGTCTTCTTACAATGTGTTCTAGTGCCTTGGGCGCCCGAAAAGGGTTGTGGAAGGCGCTGTATATAAATGGAACGTCCAGCAATGGTCAGTTTTTAGGTACTGTTTGACCATTCAACATCTGGTCAAAAAGGAGACACAAGACTGCACGTGTTCCCTTTAAATCAGCCTGCCTTCCTCACACCAGCTGGAGCTCAGAGCCTGCAGCTCTGACAGAGATAATGAAATCATAACAATAAAATTCTCTCCTTCCAAGGTCCCTCACAGGGGACCCTTGTTATCTAAGACTCCTTGCCTCACAGAAGAACAGAAGAAAGAAGATTTTTAAAATTAAATACGAACTTCTAAAATTTACAAGCTAGGTAATCATTATATACACATTTGTTTATTGCTACTTATGATAATTATAAAATAATGAAATGTTCATTAATCTGTGCTCAATGATATATGTTTCAGCATGTTTACTTGACAAGGCCATAACATTTGCACTCACACAAGAACAAAGTAAGGTAAAGTTAAATCCATGACACATAATTAGCCTTTGCCCCAGGTCAGAGCCTTCGGATCAAAGAAGGCGTGTTTCTGAGATTCTTGGCAATATTCCTCAAACTTGTCAGCCTCTGGTTGGCTAAACAATCATAACATGAGAACATTAAAACCAGATCACTCTGGTGATTCTTCAGTTTTAGAGAAGCTTTAGGCTGGCCACCTGAAGCAAAAACCTCTTTAACCCACCAAAGCTTTTGACACGTCGTCAAAACCTTTTTGCACCAGCAAAGCTGGTGCAGCAAAATAGTTCCTGCAGAACAAGCTGATATTGTTCAACTCCTTAAGAGCTATTCCTGAGACGCAAACTAGTTCCAACTGTCGTTACCTGGAGATGACTCTGGACTGACCTGGTCGTACTTCAAGTTAATCTACGCACTTCGGTACTTGGGGTCTCCGAACCATCATGAACCCTTCAACCAAATCTAAAGCCATTGTCTTACTGGAATGCTCCCTTCCATGTTGGGGTGAGTCTTTCACTCAAGAAATGTAGTGATTGATATTTTGTTTGTGAGTGACAATAGGATGGTGTGAGAGATCAACTGAGGAGCATCGCTCCAGCGTGTGTTCAGATGGAGATGGACAAAGTTATAGATTTACTGATCTGTAAATGATCCAGCTTTCATAAGATTTGCATTGCGACCGAAAGAACAAGATCCAGCATATGTACAGAGCTTTCTCTACTGGGTTTAGCCTCAGAGGTAAAGTGACGGCTTGAGTATCGGAGTAGGTTGTGTTCTGGATGGACGGACGGACGGATGGATGGATGGACGGATGGATCGATGGATTGATCGATGGGTCAATTGATTGATGGTAATCAAGATAAAGAAAATAAATTAGAAAATCCAAACAAGTCATATTTGCTACTTTCTTTTTGAAGAGGATCATTGAGGAAGAAAATAACTAAATAATAATCATAAACTGTATTCTTCCTTACTTTTTTAACCCTGCAGGCCAGCAGCTCAAACACTGGCCACAATGACTGCAATCAGTTGATTAGAAGAAGAAGAAGAAAAGATTATTTCTATAGCGCCTCTCAAGATAAAAATCATGTGGCGCTTCACAAAAACAAAAAATGTAAAAATATAAAAAAGCATTTACAAAATGTTTAAAAATATATTTAAAATGAGCAAAAAATAGACAATTGTGATTAAAAAAATGTTAAGAAAGAGAGAGAGTGAACAGGAAAGAGGGAAATCGGTGGATCCTGAGGAAGGTGGAATAGGTGGGGAGAGCAGAATAAAGAGAGAGAGGTGAAGAAGGTCATACAAAAGCTTGAACAGGTGAGTCTTCAGCTGCTTTTTTAAAGGAGTCCACTGATCTCAGGCTCAGGGGGAGAGAGGTCCAGAGTCTGGGGGCCACAGCAGCAGATGATCTGTCACCTTTGGTCTTTAGCCTGGTGCTGCACAACCAGTAGGCTTTGATCACTGGACCTCAGGGACCTGCTGGGGGTGTAGGTACTAAGAAGATCACCAATGTAAGATGGTGCTTGTCCATGTAAGGCCCTATAGACCAGAACCAGGATCTTGAAATGAACCCTGAAGTTGACTGGCAGCCAGTGAAGCTGGAGGAGAAGCGGGGTGATGTGGGTGTGTTTGGAGGACTTGGTCAGAAGCTGAGCACAGGATTTAAGAACCACCTGCAGACGGTTCAGGGAGGTTCTGCTCAGACACGTGAAAACAGAGTTACAGTAGTCTAAGCGTGAGGAGATGAAGGTGTGGAGAACTGTCTCAAGTTCAGAGCGGGACAGAATGGGACTCAGCTTAGCAATGTTCCTGAGATGGAAGTAGGAAGAGCAAACAAGAGAACTGACATGAGAATCCAGGGTGAGAGCTGGGTCAAAGGTCACGCCAAGATTCCTGACAGAAGGTTTGGTGTGAGAAGCAAGCTGACCAAGAGAGTCTCTGACTTTGGGAACCAGCTTGTCTGGGGCACAGATGAGGATCTCAGTCTTATCTTCATTCAGCTGTAGAAAGCTCCCAGCCATCCAGGTTTTGATAGAGTTTAAGCAGGTGTGTAACAGCTGCAGCTTAGACATCTCATGGGGCTTAAAGGAGATGTACAGTTGGATGTCATCTGCATAAAGATGGTAGGAGATTCCTTTGAAGGAGCTCAGGATGTGCTGAAGAGGAAGCAGATAGAGGAGGAAGAGCAGAGGCCCCAGCACAGAACCTTGTGGGACACCATGGGTAAGGGAGGTGGTGGAGGACCTAAACTTGGAGACGGCCACAGAAAAGGAGCGCTCAGAAAGATAACCTGGCAGTTGTCAGAAGTTTGAGTCTAAAAATATCTTCTTTCAGCAGCAAATCAAGTCAGACTCAGACCAGCGTTCCTCATGAGGAAAAGCAATAACTATGGCCTCAGTCTGCTATTTTGGTAATGGCTAATTAGAGGGGGCATGTTTCCGATTAGCTCCTAATGTCACTTACACAGCCCATTGCCTTGTTTCCGTGTATATTGAGTTATCCCTCTCACCCGAGAGCTGCAGCAATAGCTGATGCCACTCTTCCAATCGGCCTGTTTGTTTTTGTCCATGATAACAAACACAATGATGATGATGTGAGCAGTCAGTCATCCTGCTGCTCTAATCCCCGTGTTCACCACTTGGCGCATGTTGCTCATTTAAATAATCACTTCTCCTGAAATGGTAATGAAAGATTTCCAGGAGAATGAACTGATGAATGCCTTTAATTAGAATTGACTATAAGCTCAAATGTCAGTATACTGCAACGCCTGTTGTTTTCTATTTGCATTGTGGTATTCACTGCAACTGGCATCATGTCAGGTAAAGGGAAAAAAAACTTTTGTCCTTTTTAGATCTTAATAAAACCTAAACAACAGGTAGGAAAATAATTAAAATCCAACCCCTAAAGTCACAAGAAAACTTAAAACTGACTAAATGTCTCTAAGATCAAAGTCCACCTTCACTGCTTCTAGGTCCAGCATCTGCTGATCAAATGTGTTGATTAACTGATCCGCATCAGTGTGAGCTCCTCTAGAAAAGCTGGAGCATAGAGGTGTGTTTTTACACAATGTCAAGGAGAAAAGACATCACTGTAGAGATGCAACTGTTGTTGTCCGTTAGTCTGGGAAAATCATTTTGGAATCCATCATTCTGCAGAGAGAAAAAATATCCATAAGTTGAGACTATTTAAAACAACTGACCATCTTCCCAGGAGTGCATGTCCTAGAAAAATCATCCCAAAGACCAACTGTGCAAAGAGAAATAGTAAAAACCCAAACAGTTCCCTCTGAGTCTCTGTGGGCCTCACTTAGCAGGTTAAAGTTAATGACAGAAGACTACAAGAAAAAAGCTGAACTTGAACATTTTATATGGAATGGGTAGAAGGAAAAAACAAACTAGTGTCTCCCAAATAAAAAACATGACAACACAACCTGAGTTTGTAAAGTTTCCTCTGGAGAAATCAGAACAAACACCTCATCCCAGCTGTCAGCACAGAGGCGGAAGGATGGTGATTTGGATATAGTAGAATCTTTACTCCACTTGGATACCAAAGCATTCAAGGGTGAAGGGTGAGATCAACCTGGGTGGTACAGCAATGATCTTCACACAGCAGCAGATCTACAGAGAGAAAATAATCAAGGTTTTGTCGTGGTCTAGACCAGACCTTAACTGACATTCTGTTATGGCACCTTAAAGAGTTGCGAGGAAACGAATGTCTGCAAACCCCAATAGCATCACTGCAAAGGAGAGGGGGGTCAAATTCCTCTACAGAGATGAGAGAGACTGATGAAGTCCAACAAAATAATAAATTCAAGACAATGCAGGTAAAGTTGGTGGGTCATTTAGCCAAGTGAGTTTTCAAATATAGCTTTTTCGTTTGGGGTTTGTTTTGCTGTCATCTGTAAGTATATTTTATTATTGTTTGAGGTTAAGTTTGAAATTTTCAGAACCTGATGAACACCAAATAATTTACGTCCAGCTACATTAAACCTGAAGACTGAGTTTTCTCATGACTGTGGCTGATTAAAGGGATAAAAACTAAAATAATCTGTCTCGGTAGTTTATATTTGATTTCTGTTTATATGAATAAAAAAAATTACTGACCAGCAGTCATGATTTACAGATGTGATCACATCTGGCTAAACATAGACTGCAAGGCAAAAGTTGTCATGTTTTCATGAATTTGGTAGAACTTGCTGATGAAGGCATCTGCCTGGCTTATGTCCCACACATTAAACATATTGAGATACCGCAAAGTGATATTATCCAGATATTTGGAGATTTTTTAGAAGCGTGCAGTCATCTTCCTGATTTTATACCTTAAAGGTTGAGTAGGATGCTCTTTATTGAAACTTGGAAAATGATCATTCTGTATATGATTTAGTACTGTGTTGGGGCTCACAGTGGTTCAGGAGCCCTGGTAAATGGCCAAACTCAAGTCCATAAATCAGGCCTACAATGAAAGTCCTGGTTTTCCTTCGCTCACTCGACCGTGAAGGATATTAAATGAGATGTGTGCTGCTTGGCGGGTTTACTCTAACGGCTCCACAACTCAGCCGGAAGCTATAGATTGTGTGTGTGTGTGTGTGTGTGTGTGTGTGTGTGTGTGTGTGTGTGTGTGTGTGTGTGTACGTACGCGCGTGCTGAGTCTGACGCAGTGTTGGAAAGTTGCGTGGTTGTGGGAAACAGATGTAAAGGTCCAGAAGCAGATGAAGAGGAAAGAAAATAATTATAAAGGTTAAAGAAGAAGAAAGAACTAAAAAGAAAAGATGATGGGGTGTGAGGTGGAGAAGAACCGGTGATCTCATCATCTATAACACAGATCTAGCAGCTGTTTAATCCTGACGTGATCAAACCCAGTGAATCCTGATAAGAATAATAAATGTCTGACCTGATGTTGGGCTAATACAGCCAGTCTGTCACTCCTCGCTCCTTGTAAAGTTTATTGTCCACGTAAAGCTTATCCACCGAGATAACAGCCCTCTTCCCATCCTGGATAAACTTTTTGCGCAGTGGGAAGAGTATTCGGCGATGATCCAAGATTTCCTTAGGAAACTGGTCATTCACGCTGAGTATTTTCCTTTGAGCTCTCCTCCGTGACTTTTAACAAGATCCTTCTGCTTAAAGTGTTTAAATTTAGCCACGATGGGACGAGGTCTTCTGCTGTCCACTCTTTTAGCTCCAAGGCGATACACCCAGTTAAAGGTGATCTTTCGTACCGTTTCTTCGGGTAGGCCTATCTTCATTTGGGTCTGGAGAAAGTTCTTGATTGCTTGCTCGCAGTTCTCCATCTCTCCCGTCTGCTCCGGCAGGCCTGCGAACACCAAATTATCCCTCATTGAAGGCCCAAAACCGTCTCCTTGAGAATCTTGTTGTCCTGGGTGAACCGCTTCACTCCCTCTTCCAGGGCAGAAACGGACTCCCACAGAGACGCGTTCTCAGCAGCGAGCCGCTCAACCTGCTCCTGGCTTCATTCCAGAGACTCCTCACCCCTGCCACATGGACCCAAGGGATAAACCATCAACCCTGCTCAATGGTCAGCTTTCCTTGTGGGGTCACACCCATGAGGACAGTGGGAGGGTTAATGAGTATCTTATTGTAATGTGTATAAGTGTAGATATTGATTAACTTGTTAAATCAACACATACTGATCATGATCTGAAATGGATCATTGTAAGAGCAATATTCCTGATTATTTAACTCATAACTGTGAAGTCATGTGGGTGCTTCAAGTAAATAGTGAGGAATCAGCTGTCTGGCTTTTACACAGAGAGTGCAGGACCTTGGGAGAGAATGTCTGTCTGGATGTTTTGTCTTGATATATGTAAACACGCACAGAGCAGAACCTTCTGGTTCTGGAAGGCTAAATAGAAAGTGGATTTATTTCTGTAGATGAAAGGTTACTATGTTTGTCAATATATAAGTGAAAATTGACCCTTTTGTACGTTACACAAGCCAGCAATACATGAAATTATTTCTCCACAGCTTTGTTTAAAAATGCACACAGCCGAGAGGGGGGTTAGCGACTTACACATCAATAAAAGTCGAATTTTGATCAATCATGTGTCTTAAAATAAATGCTTCTTTTCTTGCAGTCAGCAATTAGCACAAGCTAACTCCTAATGCTAAGAGCGCTAGTGCTAATGTAGCCTCACAGGCATGTCATAGGCCTGTAAGCTATAGCAGTAAGTTAGTATATCTTACGTAACTAATATTTGATATCGTAGTTTAAAAAAAATCAATAATGGATGAGCACATTGTTAACTTTACCTGAGAAGCTTCACCTGACCGGCAGCTCCACCCGGTCGTCAGCCATCTTTGAAATTGGAACGTGATGTTTGGTGAAATCGGTATTCGATTATTCACCCTCGTGACGTCATCTCAGTGTGTTTATTTTGTACGCACAAACTGAATTCGTATCCACAGGCAGAAAAATTTCTAAGTCACAGAAATTTGAGTTGTACTCACAAGATTTTCACTCACAGCTTTTAGATCCATACCCACATTTCAAAAATCCTAATCTTCCCAATTTGCAGACTCACAAATAATGTTGCAGAAATGTATGCACAACACTTTTTGGAAGACAAACATATGAATCCAAA
This sequence comes from Nothobranchius furzeri, assembly GCF_043380555.1. Classification (NCBI taxonomy): domain Eukaryota; kingdom Metazoa; phylum Chordata; class Actinopteri; order Cyprinodontiformes; family Nothobranchiidae; genus Nothobranchius; species Nothobranchius furzeri. The sequence goes on from NC_091743.1 coordinate 43,610,271, forward strand.
TTTTAGAATCCTACACGCGCCTTTTTGACAGCTATCTTACATGTTACAGCCTGCACAATGAACTCAAAATGTATAATTTCCAAAGACATTTACCGTATTTTCACGACCATAGGGCACACCGTGTTATAGGGCGCAGCTGCAGTTACCAGTGTCTTTTTGGTAGTTAACTACATACAAAAGGTGCACTGTGTTGTAGGGCGCGGGCACGGTAAAACGTACCGGCAAAACATCTGTGCGGGCTCGGGACTCGGAACATATCAGTGCAAACCAGACTTTCATGAATCCACTGACTCATGGAAATAGCTTTGGAACCTCTTTATTAATGGACTCCGAACCGAGCTCCGTTTTACAACATGCGCTCTGTCTCTCTTACTCTACCACACGTTTACCCCCGTGCCCCCTGCAGGTCAGGAGTGGAACCACAGATAGCTCACATCACATATCATCACACAGACATTGTGAAAATTATAAACAGCCAAAAGCATGCTTCACTTTACTGGTCTAGTCCTGGTTCAGACCGGGTTTAGAGTGCACGTGCACTTCCTCATTGCGTGCGCTGTCGGCTCGTGCTCTTCTAATGGGCTCGACACACGGGAGGCAACTTCGCCTCTCCTCCATTCATGTTCAATGAGACATGTGCGACAAAGCGATAATCGCGGGTGTCCCTCCTACTAAAGCCGGGCGTACACCGGGAGCGTTGCAGGAGGACACACAGGGATTTACGGGGGTTGGATGAGGAAAATGAAATAAAGAAAGTAAATCTGTGTTTTGTGATCAGTTTAATTTCACATGAACACGACAAACACGCTTTCTTGACAATCTTTGTGGGTAAAAAAACGTGTAGAAATAAAAACGAACAGCGTGTGTTATTAAGGAAATAGCGGGCGAGCGGTGTTGATGCAGGATGTCGCATGCACCGTGAGCGGTTCTGGTACTTTTTGGGTCGCAGCTGCTCGCAGCGCCGCTTCAAGCGCTGATGCGCTGTGTTGAAGTTCAGAATGTGTTTACCGGTAGTTGGTGGATTTAACTACATAAACTTTCCACATGAACTAAATCATATGTGTCTTATTAATAGGCCTAAGAAAATAGTGTGATTTGAATTGTGTTTTATTAACCCTCTGGGGTCCATGGACGTGTATCCGCGTCTTTTGAACAGGTCTGATTTGGGACGCTGTAGCAGCAAGACTCCTCCTCTCTGAGTTTCGGTTTCAATTCAGCTTTAAAAGGAGATTATAAACTACACCCCAGTTTTTACATTGTGTAAATAGGCAACGTAAAAGCGGAGTTATACTAAACTAAAAAAGACCTATTTTTAGACAATCTGATAACTTGTCAAAACAGCAGTTTAGTAATCCGTGAGAGGGAATGTGCTTGTGAACATGAAAAAACCCACAAAAACATGAGATCCTTTTGCTGTTGGTGGAAATCTCACATATTCAATTGATAAAAAGTATCATTATGTAGCTGAGAGAGAGAGGAAGGCCGCACGAGTAACGAGATGTGCGCAAAAAGGAGCCGCTTCGCCTGGAAAGGAATGGCGCGAACGTAGTAACAACAAACAATTAGATAGATATTGACGGTAAACTTCATATTTTGGAGCGATCCGGACAGATATATTGTCTCTGCAGTTTAGTAGGCTTTTATTAGGCTTATATAAAGGATGATGAGAAGGATAAATGTCCACCAGGCAGTTCAGATAGTTCTGCTGTTTTTTGAACTGGAAGCAGAGGAAGTGGACGGAGACTCACAGCCGGAGTCTGAGGCAAATAGCGAGGAGGTTGATGACGATGTGGCAGATCCACAGGTCTGTCTTCGCTCACGTCCACACGTTCACGCCACGCCTCTTGTCTTCTACTACGTTCGCGTCTCACAACAACACAATAGGCGCACCGCACCATAGGGCTAGGTGTACATTTTGGAGAAAATTTAAAACGTTTAGATGCGCCTTATGGTCGTGAAAATACGGTAATTAAAATGGTTTCTCAGTGAACCTGGTCTGGAAGTAACAAAGCAGCTGTTCTCAAAATGAACTATGTCTGCTTTGCCTTTTCATCGTGACTAATTTGCACAGAAAGCAGGTCAGACTTGGCTCTGACTTTTTGGTATGCTACATCAGTCACCCCGCCCCTTCAGGGGAATCCCAAGGCATTCCCTGGCCAGCACAGAGACATAGTATGTCCTGGGTCTACATTTAAGTCTCCTTCTAGTTGGACATGGCTGGAAAACCTCACCAGGGACGCATCCTGATTAGATGCCTTAGCCACCTCAACTGGCTCCTCTCTACGTGGAGGAGCAGCGGGTCTACTCCGAGCCCCTCCCGGATCACCGAGCTTCTCAATCTGTCTCTAAGAGAGAGCCCAGCCACCCTATGGAGAAAACTCATTTTGGCTGCTTGTATCTATGACTGTTGGTAATGAGTTGGACTCAGAATTATGAGACATTTTGTATATTTTTTGTTAGAATCGCTAAATTGAAGCATAAATCTCTTTTTATGCATAGGCTGGGTCAAAGAGGTCATGAGACATAATTGTCCTGTGAATTTTATAGCATGACTGTAAGGCTACGCAATCCTCTGAAATGGTTTGAGACATTTCGAAAACTCTCTCTCAAATGCAATTTGTCACCATCAGTCTCAGCATGGTGAATCATTATGAAATGCTCTGAAACATCTGTTTACTCATCCACGGAGATGTAAATATGGGTCACTTTAGAAGTCTGAATGAAAAAAACTTTTTCTTTTTTCTGCCAAATGCTGTTTTCAGTTGAGCCACATTAAAGCCCAACCCATTACTATGAGGCTAAAGGTCACACTTGGTTTACTCGTGCTGTGATGTTTCATATGTTCCTGAAACTCACAGAGCAAAAGAGCAAAAGATCTTAGCAGGACTTCCGCGTTCAGCTCTGTGAGAGCTGCTCTGTATCCAAATATTAATCTCCAGCTGACCTATTTTTGAACATTATTGCTTTGTACCCCGGGGAGATGAGAAAAATGTGAAGCTAACTCAAGGCAAAACATGCCTTTAAATGTACATGCAGGAGTTTTTTTTATTCCCAGAGAATGCCAAACCCTTTCTTGTAGGGAGGCACAGGGCAAGCGCGCAGATAGGGTGGGGGACGGGGGGGATTAGTCCCCCCCAGATTCTGATAGACCCCGATCCGTCCCCCCCAACTAAGGCCAGAAAGAAAACAAAATCGGAGGTTAAGCGCTTGAAGCTCCTTTTTCCAAATACATTGAATGCAGCATGACGTAAACAAACACTGACTCTAGAGGCGCCAAAGTGGTTGCTGCTAGGATGCAGGATGAAGCGAAAAAGGCAAGCAGCGATTACTGCGTATTTAAAAAAGACCAACAGTGTAAGTAGGCGGGACCGATCTGTCCGTTTATGCATGTTGGTTATAATCGCCAAAGCCTCATGGCTGACTTTAACAAGTCTCATCTAAAAATATGATCCCTCATGAAGTTACTACTTTACACCAGAAGATAGTGGAGATGTGTAACCTTCAGGCTGAGCAAAGTTTTGGAGTTTTTAGTAGGGATGCACCGATGGATCAGCATTTGATCCCAATCGGCCGATAGCACCCCTATCGGTTTTGATCTGAGTTTTCAAAATAGATCAAAGCAGACCGATCAGGTAGGGTTGTCACGGTAACCGGTGTAGTGGTAAACCCCGGTAAAAAAAAGTTGACAATAATAATAATCGTCTTGTTTTTAAAAAAAAACTATATTATCTCGGTGGATTACCGTGGCTGCGGTGGAGACGCGGTGACCCTTACCAGCCACCGTATCTGCTGAAGTTGCCGGCGGCACATGCGCACTTTGATGTTTACAACCAAAACTTTCTTGAAGCTAAAGCTGAAATAATGGTCAAAGGAGGAGACGGCAGCGCTCAGGAGGACATTTTTTATCCCTCAAAGAAGACAAAGTGGGAAGTACGGGCATTTTTTGGATATTTGAAGAATGCCAAGGAACAGTTGATAGAAGACGGCTATCCTGTTTGCAGCATGTGCAGAAAAAGTCTCTGTGAAAGGCAGCAATGCTTCAGATCTCATGACACATCTGCGTGACCATCACCCACAACTCTACAGTCAACGCAAGGCAAGCTAACGTTAGCGTTTTAGCTCAAATGCGTGATCCGAGGATTTGGGTTGATGGAGAATGCAACGAGTCGCTATATAAAGCAGCCGCAGCGCCGCTACCTGCATATAAACCGTGTCGCGGACACCGCCACGTTGAAATGACGCTATGCATTACGGGGCTCCCAGGGGCAGATAAGAGTTGGTCTCTCTCCGAGAATAATTATGAATTTAACAATGATTACTGCCTGATGACATTTTCCCACATCTGCAAAGCTCACTGGAAGGACACAAACAGAGGACAATATTTTCCTGATATAGAGTTTATTACTCAAGTAAGGGTAAAAAAGTATCTGATTAGAAGGCTACTTGAGTATCATCTGATCTAATATTTTTAAAATGATGACATCAAACAGACAAAAAATAAGAAGTTATGGGCAAACATTGCTATTTTAAAGACTAAAGGGGAAGAATGTAAACAAATAAACAACATAATTACAAAATAACACATTTTAGGCAAAATTTAGACACAAACTGAGGACAATATTTTCCTGATATAGGGATTATTACTCAAGTAAGGGAAAAAAAGTATCTGATTAGAAGGCTACTTGAGTACTGAGTATCATCTGATCTAATATTTTTAAAATGATGACATCAAACAGACAAAAAATAAGAAGTTATGGGCATATATTGGTATTTTAAAGACTAAAGGGGAAAAAATGTAAACAAATAAACAACATAATTACAAAATAACACATTTTAGGCAAAATTTAGACACAAACTGAGGACAATATTTCCTGACATACAGGGTTTATTTAATCGTGTGAAAATGTAGCACGTTTAAAAAAAATACTGCGATAATACTGGTAACCGTGGTAATGTTGGTCACAATAACCGTGAGGTTAAATTTTCACACCGTGACAACCCTAATACAGACCATTTTAGATTAGGTTACATTTCCTTTATTCCCAGATTATGTAGTTTGTAGCACTCATTATAATGTTGTAGAAAATTTCTGGCCAATCCACGTGCTCGTTATCGGTGATCAGGAGTCTTTGATATCGGTCTCGGTGATCGGCAGCAAAAAACCTGATCGGTGCATCCCTAGTTTTTAGAGCTTGAAAAATGCCTCCCGCCGAGAGGCTCCCAGTCAGGAAGAGGAGGTGTGCGCAACATGAAGAGTGCAAATATGAGATAAAACCATCGAGATATAAAAATATACGCTGCTGCAGCATCAGACAGCTGGCGCTGCACGAGAGGTGTGTGGAGTTTACAAGCTCCAAACGTTGGGTTTGATTTTGGTTTAACCTTCTCTGGGACGTGATGGATGTAGAAATGATGGTAAAACACCACAAACGTGACAGACGTAGCGACAATGTTAAAAAAAAAGCCGTAAAAAAGAGGCAGATGCCGATGCGTTAAGTATGGAAGTCAAGTATGCCACATAATCATAAAAAAGTAAAATATATTTATTGAGATTTATATATTTATGTATGAATTAAAACTTTCCAAATATAACGAAAATTTCTAAATAACGTAAAAACACGAAGGAACATTTGTTGGTCAGGCTGAAAAGTTTGGGAACCACTGCTCTAAGTGATAAGTGAATATTGTTTTTTTTATATATTTTGTGCAGTTTTTTAGGGCTTTTATGTTTTCTGTAAAGATTGATATGCTGAAAATCATTTAATGTTTTGCATAAAGCATGAGGTTTTGGTTAGTACTTGATTGGGAGAATAACAAATGACTGAATGAAATAGTGGGGCGCGTCTGTCAGTGCGCCCCAGGGCAGCTGTGGCTACATCGTAGCTTATCACCATCAGTGAGTGAATGTGTGTGTGAATGGATGAATGATACACTGTAGTGTAAAGCACTTTGGAGTACTTACTCTGAGAGGAGCTATACAAGTGCGGGTCATTTATCATTTATAGTGTTGATCAGCCAGAGCTTTGTTGCATAATGGCTTCATACACATATATAAAAGTGTTAGTTTTTACGCTAACCGTTGGATGAAATTACACAAACTGACTGAGCTCTAGTTAAGACGCTTGCAATAGTTTGTGTGTGTGTGTGTGTGTGTGTGTGTGTGTGTGTGTGTGTGTGTGTGTGTGTGTGTGTGTGTGTGTGTGTGTGTGTGTGTGTGTGTGTGTGTGTGTGTGTGTGTTTGGGGGAGGGTAAATTGGAACTTTATCCCCCCCAGTTTGAAAATCCTATCTGCGCCCCTGGCACAGGGGGTTGGAGTCTTTAGCCTGCTGTCACTTCCTGGACAGGTCATGAACATCTGGCAGCAGCTCTGTCTGAGTCAAACTGGCAACTCCAAAAGATAAGAAGAACACAACAGACAGAGAGGGGAGGCTAGAACCACAAGATAAAACCCAGATCCATCCTGCTGAGAGGACCAATAACCAATGCAGCAGAGCCACATGGGACCCACATCTAGAGCACTTACCAGGGACTCTGTTTGGGTTTTTTTTTTGTGTTTACCAGACACCCACTGGGTTTGTTAAAGTTAGGTGTAATGGAAGCAGAAGGGTGCTGACAGTGCTTGGTTTCCTGAAGATGCTTGAAAACTGCGTGCCAAAGCGGAGACTAAGCTGTTTCTACACGTGTCCCAGCCGCTGCTCTGGCTGAGAAGATGTGCTTTCATGTTCATGAGCTGCTGCCCACAGATGACGTGACACAATGGAGGCTGAGAGGCCCCTGAGGAGTGAGCCTGGAGACGCCGTGGTGGATGACTTCCTCCCAGGCTGACTGATCTTCTGTGTGAGATGAGCTGAAATCTGGCTTTACTTTCTGCAGGAACTCATAAACCTCTGCTGGGTCAGCTGAAGTCGCAGATTCCTATCACCGCTTTTAACCCTTTGATTACATTAAATCTCTGAAATATGATGTAGTTGTCATGCAGGTCCCTGAGCAAAATGTCAAAGGTGCTGAGAGAAAAGCTTTGGAGCACCCTGGCTGTAATTTGCTCCTCGATCTTTTGTTCTTTTCACAATATTAATGTCTAATATTTTCCAGAATCTTTGGGAAAGCAAAAGGTCTCTAAAATGTACATCTCAGTAGCATGTTCAGATTTTGATAGAAACATTTATTACGTTTGCAGACTGTTCTTATTTTACCGATGGTCTTATCATCTCATTGATTTCCATTATTTCAAAGTTTTATTGTTTCTTCCAAACAACTCCTACACTAAACACATGGAAATGTACGAGTGACCACCAGAGCCCTCTGCATTTTAAAGCTGAACTTGTTTATGAATGATTTGTAGTTTTTACTCAGTAGTTGTTTGAGACACAATTTCTGTAGACCTTGAATATGATGTGTTTGTGTGAATGTATCTCCCACAGGTGTGCAGTTAACATGGTGAATTTTTGGAGCAATTGGTGGTTACGGTGAAGACCCTAATAAGTGACAGCCAGCAGCTTTAATATTTATTTTCGTCTTGGGACACTTTAATGTGGAGTTTATAACAAGTCTATGGTCTTGAGAAAACATGTTCATGAAGTTTTTTATTTCTTTGCATGAGTTTTATTCTTGGCACGTTTAGGACCCTCCAGAATGAGCCATTTCAGGGCACTGTCACTTTAAAGGGACATTAAACAGATTCCTGCTCCTCGCTCCTACTGGTTGAAAGCAGAATTACAACTGTTGTAAACTACAGGCTGCTGCTGTAGCACAACTAGCTAACATTAACATGAGCCAACAATTGCTGGGTTCCTTAGGAAACTTTTTACTGATTGGCCTAATGAACTGACCTGAATTGGGATGTTTACTATGTGAAGTGCCTTGAGACGACTCTTGTCGTGATTTGGCGCTTCATAAACAAACTTGAATTGAACTGAATAGTACTAAAATAAGCCACAAAGTAAAAAGATCCACCCTGTTGGACAAACAAAGTCCAGTAGCAACAAAGCCAGGTCATCATAAGACTCATGACCTCCTTTAGCTTGTAAAAAGGAGTGCACGCCACACCGATGTCCATTCTGGTTTCAGCTCTTTGCTTTGTCTCCAAAGACAACACTCTCTTACTCTTACTTCAAGGCTCTGACATGATGCCAACAAAACAAGCAAAACTGTTCTACCTCTTGTGCTCTCGGTGAACTGAAAGAGCTAACTGTTAGCCTTTATATTAGCGACTGGGAGGGTAAACAGCTAACAGCGTACAGAGAGATAGCCCTAGCGCACCTATCCACTCCACAAAACTGGCACACTTTGCACTTTTGCTTGCTTTTAGCAGCCCCTAGTGTAAGTTATTAATCCACTGTGTTCAAACCAAAAATGTAACTTCTCTCCTCGCTGTAAGTTTGTGTTTTTAACACCTTAATCTAACCGCTGAAAAGTCTCCTCAGCCTTCAGTAGTGTCGACAGGAGAGATTCATCACTAAATCAAACAAATAACATGTGGTCATGGAAATGTGCTGGAAGCAGACTGCAGCGCCAAGTATGCCAACTTCCCTCTTCTCCACAGCTCCGCCCACCAGCAGGGACTGCACTGTCAACTCTCAAGTTGAAAGTGTGGTATTCTGGCCACAGGGGACAGTGGGGGTCTTAGTGGCATTTCATAAACCCTGTAAAGTGTTGTTTTAACACAAACTGGCTCAAGAGACGGGTTTTAAAACATGAAAAAGTTGTGTAGTATCCCTTTAAGTTTGGTTTCTTGTCAGCAGAGGGCTACAGAGTGCAGTTCAAGCTAAAGTTGGTAAAGTTTCTACCAACACAATCATTGAAACCCACTTTTAAACAAATAGCTTAAAGTCTTAAAAGTGTTTAGAGTTACTTTAATGAAGATAACGTCACACGTCACGTGATCAGGAAGCAGAACATCCATGTGTTAGGAGATCGTTTTGGGCCGCTGCTGTAAAAAAAAGTGAGGCGCGACCCGGAAAAGCTTCTGCTGATCACAATTCAACAACGGATTATGAAAGAATGGATAACGCTCGAAACGCACAGATTCTTCCTGATGTAGGAGGTGAGTCTCCGCTTTGTTTTGGTTGTTTTGGCGTCGACATCATCCTAACGCACAACGTTCTGCGACTCTTAAAAAAACAGTAAAAACGTTGAGGAACGCCGGCAGCGAATGAGTTAAAACAGCTGGCACTCTGTTAGGTATTACAGACATTTGTGTTCATTTAATGCTGGCGGTCCATGAAAGAGCGGCTGGTTGGTGTGAACTCTGCCTGTTGGCCTGTCACCACCACAGCCCCAGCTCGCTGGTTCATGGTTGCTGCTCTCATTATCAACCAGCTTTCAGCACAGTGGCTTTTATCAGCAGCTCCGGCTCTGGCGTCACTCTGCTTCAGGTGTTAGGCAGGAGCAGAGAACAGCTTTTCCTACGCCAACGGTAGTTCACTGTGGCGTAGCACTGTGAAACCCAGCAGCAGCTGTGATCCAACACCAGATAACGCATGTTAGCAACAGTGTTCTATTTTACATCCAGTATGAGAATGTTAAACTCTTTGTAGGCGTGAAAGTAATCATTACATATTTGTAAATTCAGATATTTCAGCCTTTATTTGTTATAATTGTGATGATTGTGGCTTACATCTGATGAAAATCCCACAGTCAACATCTCAGACAGTTGGAATATTGTGAAAAGGTTCAATATTCTAGACTCAAAGTGTCACACTCTAATCAGCCAATGAACCCAGGAAACATGCAAAGGGTTCCTGAGCCTTTAGATGGTCTCTCAGTCTGCCATTTTTTGCTTTGTTAGGATGGTCAGAATGTCACACTGAGCTGCATTCACAGTCACGGTTTAACTGAATTCATGAACATTTCTTGACATCTTGTGGATAAAAGTCATTGACTCTTGATGTTTTTGATTGGTAGTCTATGTAAAGGCTTCATGAGAAAGGCCTGTTGGATAAAACAGGGTTTATAAAAGAGGTTGTTGATATTAAGACATCGGTTTCCGGGAATAACAAGACCAACCCTTTGAGCTGTCTCCCTGCTCTGCGATCCCGGACAGAAAATCACATTTTATCCAACCAGAAGATTTTACGGTTTTATTTTACGTTTCTGTAGAAATTTGGGAACAAAACAGAATTTTTCAAAGCAGAGCAAACACACTCGGGGTCAAGTTGTCAACATGTTCAGTTTTGGCAGAAAATAAAAAATAAAGAATAAGATTTTGCATCATTAGACTCCAAAGATGATGCCAGGTAATGTATGTATAATGGGTTATGTTTAGGTTAGTGTATGAGTGTGTCATTAAACCCTGATTAAACCATGTTTATTAAACCTTTGATCAAGCATTTTCTCTAGGTAAGATGTGCCTAGTGTACTCTCGGTGGTATTCATGGACTTATGGGAACAGAGCTTCCAGAAAATCACCGTTGCTTCAGACTTCAGAAAATAAATTTTGATCAGAGATTCCAGAGCATTCTCCTCACCTCCCCACAGAGAAGCTCATCTGTTCCTAATTTTGCACACTTGCGCTTTGGAAACCTCTGTAGCGAATGCATTATGCCTGTCTACCACAAAAAGAACATAGTGAGGGTTTTATAAGAGATCTATAACAAAAGGTTCTGTACAGAAGAATTTAAGTGGAGAGCATAATGATGGAGGGTTATCATGTGAGCTGGTCTCCTAAAATCCAGCTTTTGTTTCTGCTTGAATCTGAATCCAGTTTAAGGGTCAAAGAGATACCAGAACTCAGAACTGTGATTAAGTTTTCAAGCACCCCTAATTTGTTTTGTAATTGTTTCCCCTAACGGGACAGACTTGTTTTTATTTGTCTTTATTTTTGTATTATTAGGAAGTTTTAGCAAAACCACAACATCTCAAACACTGAACATCTAACTTCCTGTTTATAACATCAATTTGAAACCTACTCTTCCCCCGTGTTCCCCGGTAAGAGCATCCCACTCTAGTTGGCAAGTCCACCCAAGATGCCGTGGTATCTCAAGTTGCACTATTAACCCTCGCTAATGATAGTTCCGTTTAGACTCCGTCCATATATAGTTGAAGCCAGTGCACAAAGACAAGTTGATTAGCGGTTTCCATCTTTGAGCTAGTGAGTCCTGCAAGCCAGATGGAGCCAGACTTTTTTAGAAGGGCAAACAATGAAAAACGGGCTAGAATTTTAAGTCCGTCAATTCAAGGAAACCTTTGCTGTATTTTTATGAAATGTGCGTTGCTTCAACATGTAATTTAAAATATTTCCTCTGGCTTTCAGCTTCATTTCTACACCTAGATTAGAACGTGATAATATTTGGAACTGAGTCTGAATAATGTGCGTCTGGACTTCATCCGGCCTAATTTCAGTTCAGTCACTGGCCTCATTTCTGTGGACTTCTCCCTGACCGTCATTGTCTGTATCCTGATAAGGGCTCACTAATCCAGTGTGTATCTCATACAAGTTGGAGAACACAACACTTCCTGAGCGAACACAATGGAGTCTGGACTGCAGTTTTCTGACAGTCAAACTGAAAAATCCATTGAGGGGGAACTGAAGGCAAAGATCAAGAGCTGACAGAAGGTTTCTCTCAACTGGGTGAAACAGAGCCCAACCGACCACCCAATCTGGTGAAATCAGGTTTTAGACTCAACCTTAAATTTGGTCCTACACAAAGATTCAAATGAAGTTACAAAGGTTGTTCTAACAATTGAAGTTACATTTACAAAAGTTAAATAAAAGGGTTTTGGGGCCTGTTGATGTTAAAATTCACCACTTATTCTCTCTCTGTGGCCATGATTATCAGTTATTTAGACTACATAAAGATTTCAGCTTTTCTTTGGACTTGGGCTGTGTTTTCTCACATTACCTGTGCAGTTCTGATATTTGACAGTTTATTGCACAGTGTCACACCTACACAGTGTCTGAAAGTCATGTTTTTTAAGAGATAGGTAAAGAAAAGTATCACAAAAACCTGACACACGACCTGAGAGATCATCCTTGGGTGATTCTTTTCTCTGTGAGGAGTTTTTAGCTGACAGCTCTTTGGAAAGCACGTTGCTGTAGCTAAAACATCATTCTGTCTGTCAAACTGTTATCCATGGCTCATGTTTTGGAAGATCAAATTGTATCTTTGTACCAAAGACAAGAAAAGTGGCTAAATGTCCAAAGAATCAAGTTAAATGATCTGTTTTGTCAAGACAACACTGACTCGTCTTTTGAGGTGTGAAGTTTAATTATAATTGAATTATTCATATGTCAAAAGTTAACAAGTGTAATAATCTTCTAAATAAAGCTTTATGAACAAACTATCGATCAAGACCACCTTTAAAATTCATGTAACCCAGAAAATACCAAGATGTGTGTGTGGCTGCAGGTGGACCCAGCGGTATTGACACATTTAGCAGAAAGTAGTTCATTCCAATGTCTCTTTCATAATTAAAGCTGCTTCCCAGAGTTTTCTTCTTTCAGAAATTATGTTTGATTTGTCAGAAATTTGTAAAAGTGATTATCTTACCATGTACTCTGATATAAGCAATACGTCGTTTTATTTATTTTTTATTTTTTTGCTAAGCACGCCCCGCAGAGCTCCGTGCAATAGGAAACTGAACGCCGACCAGAACTAACCAATAGCGTTAGACTACCGCTTAGACGCTTCAAATTTAAGGAATACCTCGGCTGATGCGGAGTTGATGAACTTTTCACGGACAAGAAAGTCTCTAAAATATAAATATATGAGAACACAACGTGACATGAGAATAGCACTCGTAAAACAACGTGTTTTAGCTGTTTGTCGGCTACAGAAGCACATTTATTAACTGAAACGTGAAGTCGCCATCTTAAAAAACAAAGGAACAGAGTTTTTGTGTGATACGCTTGTCAGCCACTAGATGGTGCCATCGAATATGAGAAATACTCCAGAAAGAAGCTTTAATGCAGATGACTCATAAGAAACTTGAAAAAATACAACAGGGCATTAAAGGCCCACTTAGCAGTTTTGCTTCATTTTAGCGCCCCCTAGTCTTGCCTCTCTCAGTGTGCCCCAGTGCAGCTGTGGCTACATTGTAGCTCCTCACAACCAGGATGTGAATGGGTGAATAATACACTGTTGTGCAAAGCGCTTTGGAGTACTCTGACTCTGGAAGGCGCAATACAAGTGCAGGTCATTTATCATTTAGTGTCCATTGTTAAATCTCTGTGGTCAAAGCACAAAGTGAAACTTATCTCCTCGTTATCTGTGTGTTCGTCTTTTTAGCACCTTAACCTATTCAATTCAATTCAATTCAAGTTTATTTATAAAGCGCCAAATCACGACAAGAGTCGTCTCAAGGCACTTCACATAATAAACATTCCAGTACAGGTTAGTTCATTAAGCCAATCAGAAATAATGTTTCCTATATAAGGAACCCAGCAAATTGCATCGAGTCACTGACTAGTGTCAGTGACTATACAGCAATCCTCATACTAAGCAAGCATAAAGCAACAGTGGAGAGGAAAACTCCCTTTTAACAGGAAGAAACTTCCAGAGGATCCTGGCTCAGTATAAGCAGCCATCCTCCACGACTCACTGGGGATGGAGAAGACAGAGCAGACACACACACACACACCCCCAACCTAACTGCTGAAATGTCTCCTCAGCCTTCATTAGTGTCTACAGGAGTGATTCATCACTAACAAATTGGCTGTGATCACGACCGTAGACATGCAGTAAACGTGCTGGAAGCAGACTGCCACAGATGGTGGCCTGGCACTCTAAAGTTGTAAATGCGGTATTCTGGCCACAGAAGGTGATGGGTTCTGAGTGACATTTTATTAACCCTGTAAATGGTTGTTTTAGCACATACTGGCTCGAGAAAACAAAGTTGCATAGCATGTCTTTAAAACAGGATCAAAAAAAGGATCTTAGCAACGGGAGGCTCTCACCCCTCATTTAAGCCTGGTTCACACCGACTACAGAATGAAATGTCGTCTAGTTTCTGTGCGGCCAAAATCGTTTAGTCCAATCAGAGCATTCACCCTGGCTGCGGTGTGGATCTGGATGCAAAGCTCCAGATGGCTTCTGCATGTAGTCTATTCTATCTGGATGCTGCCTGCAGATTGTCATGAAGTTAAAGAAGTTATTAACCAGACAGGAAGTAAGACGTGGAACAGCAAGGTGCATTTGGTATATTTCAAAATAAAACCTGGCTGTGTCACATTATTTTAGCTGACTCTGTGGTTTTTGATGTTGTTTTAAATGACAGGGATGCCCGATCACAGTGTATGATAGTCAAGGGCGTCAGTTTGTTTCCAGAATTGCTGGGGACAATAACCATACACTTGAGTGGGGTTTAAAAATTGCTGGGGACAATAAAGTAGGCTAGCACAGGGGTCGGCGGCTCTGGAGCCGCATGCGGCTCTTCCATCCATCTGATGCGGCTCTCTGTGTTTGTAAAATAATGAATGGATATTTAAATAAAATGCTTTATATTTTACTGCATTAATTTTACATCTGTATGCCAATTCTAAATGTAAAGATTGTCTGCGTAAACCTGAACATGTCCAACCCGGTCTTACTGTGAGACCGGGTTGACGCGTCACGCTTGTGCGTAATCATAGGCGCTTTATTAGCTGAAGACGATGTGAGATTCTGGGATTCTCCTCAGACGGCTCCTGGATGTGTCGCCACATTGGAGACAGGAACAAGCGCTATTCAGCCAAAGTTTCATCATCAGGGAACATTTTCTAAGTGACAAGTCTCTCTGAGAGACAGGGTTTGGAAAACACTCGCTTCAGTGGGAGGAACCTTCCCACATGCGCTCTGGGTGGCTCTGGGGTTAATCAAGTTTAATTGTTTCTCTTTGCAACAATCTTCACAAGAAGGCAAAACAGTTAAACGGCAGGTTACAGATATTTCCATTTGACTGTTTATTTTGACAGATGAACTCAAGGATGTTGCTTGGTTTGAAAGAATTACCCCCACGCACACTGATGCGCATGGATGAGCTGACATTTTAATCGTTAACGCACATCGCGGAGGTAAAAGATTCCCATCAGAACATCAGAGCTTTATACTGGACACTGTGTTCAGCGCGGCTCGGAGCGCCCACGGTGGACAGTGAGCTGAAGATCTGGGGTTCGCAGCGCAGCGCAGAACCATGGTGCATGCAATGATTTCCTCCCACTGAAGCGGTCTGGAAACCCGGTCTCTCTGAGGGATGTGTCACTTGGAAAAATGTTCTTTTTATGAAATTATGAAACTGGCTGAACAGCGCTTGTTCCCGTCTCTAATATGGAGACGCATGACGCGTAGAGACATTTGATCACGCACAAAGTTTATGTGGAGCAGAAGCGGTCGGGCCACAGCAGGTGAAACGTTCCTAGCCTACATGAAAGGAAACTGTTTAATTGTAACATTAATATGTTACACGCTGGTCTGGTTGGTTAGACCAGTGTTTGAAGTGGAAAACACACACACACACACCAATTAAAATATATGCTGATAGCATGGACTAGAAGACAGGTGATGGTTTACGTATTTAAATGATGATCAGGCTGCTGTAAAATGTAATCTCCATCCACATCCAGACAGAATCATCCTCTATTCTTTCTCTATTTGCTCTGCTCTTGTCTGGGCTGATCAGCTGATGGTGCGCCTAACTAGCGGCTGATGCACATTTTACGCATTTGGAGAGGTGGGCTGGATGCTGTGCGTTTACTGGAAGATGGTTAACGCACGGGTGTAGACTACATATTAATGACAAATGAATGAAAATTAAATTGGGAGTTTTTACTTCATATTTTATAAATAAAAATGACGGGGGAAAACATTTATGACGTCTTTTTAAACTAAATTTTCTAGCGCGACCTGCCTGCTTCACTTAAGTCACTGCTTATTAAGGTCCGTCCAGAATTACTGTGGGAAACGGGTAATAATGGCTCTTTGATGGGAACAGGTTGCCGACCCCTGGATAAGATCTGAGCTGGTAAAACAAAAATCCTCATCAGCAGGCGTTTTTGAAAGTGGGGGGGACACAGCTGCCAATCACAAATTTTGCCGGGGACATGTCCCCGGCGTCCCCGGTTAAAATGACGCCTATGATGATAGTCACCAGAGATTAAACAGGTGTATCTTTAAATGTTTTGTTTCAAATTTAAAATCTTTCTGTGCTTTTGTGCGTTCAGCACACGAACCACAATTGGTGTGAATAACAGCTGGGCTGATAGCAGATTAAACGGGTGTGTAGAAATACACCAAACACAAGAAACCAAGCCTAAGATAACACACGAACACTAACAGTGAAAATGACTGGAAGAACAAATGTAAAATCTCAGAGATGCTTTCACAGCTCTGCACACACACACACACACACACACCCTCCAAGGCTGTTATTGCAATAAAACCAGAACGTGATAAAAGATCCTTTTTGTACAAAGTTCTTTTTTCCTAGAGTTTCTGCTTTTTAATACAGAGACTGAGCCCAGAAGGGTCTGTTTGAAATCCCCCATCATGTATGAGGTAGAATGGATTATTCCTGCACAGTTTGGTGATTTAAAGTTAAGTTTCTTTCATGAAAGAAATGAAATGAAAGGAAAAGTACAAACTTTCATCTGAGTGTCAGATTTGTTACTGCTTCACCCATCGATCACCGATACTTGTTGCTGTATCCATTGAGTTCACAAGCTCTTCACCCCGTACACACATCTAAAAAATAACCTCAGAATATAATAGTGTTGTTACCAGATCCTCTGGGTTCACCATCAGGCTGAGAACATCCCCACACATATTAGATGAGTCAGTCTTTAGGTGACATGACGGACATGTTTGCAAAAATAAAGAATAAACATTACAGCCTCTGTAATCTGATTAGTTTCTGGGTGAGGCTGCAGATTTAGGTCAGATTTGATTCTGAGACTTTAACTCTGAGCTGCTCTGACCCACATTCTCCTGAGCATTTATTAGCTTCTCTTCCATGGCACAAAGCCAACTTTAAGGAGTGAACAAAAGCAAGCGCTTCACATATACCACTGATGTGTTTAACTGTCTCCGTGTAATCATCAGCTGTGTTCAGTGGGAAGCCTCTCTGGCAGTTCGACTTGCTAATAATCAGCTGGAAGCATCGTGCTAATAGGTGCTAATTTCAACAGCGCCGCAGACACCTGTGTGGTGCAATCAGCCGCCGCACCGCTACGTGTTTGTGCCTGTGAGAATGTTGTGACGGTTGATCTGGTGTTAGCTGTCACAACAAATCAACAGGACGAGAGCTGCTGTTTGGTGTAGTGTAGGCAGATCCAGAAGGTCACCCTCAGAGCTCTCCAGATGGCCTTTTCCCCATGTGACGAATGCAAAAAGACCCTGATGTTTGTAGGCAAAACAGCCCATGCCATCACTGTTTAAATCATTTAGGGGTTAAGCCACCTTTTGACAACTTTACTGACTCCCCAGGGTGCGCCCTGATCTTGGGAAATGATGAGGAGATGGATAGTGTGCCTCTTGTGAGAAAAGCATTTGGTGGAAATGCTTCCTGAAGCACAATAATTCATCTTCACAGTTCTCCATATGGTCCCTACAATATACAAGGAGAAGTGTGGCGGGGAAGACTAAATGACCAGACGCCCTCACGGCCCACGCTGAAACCATCATCCCTATCACAACAACAGCCTGCAAGTTTCTGTTTCAGCGATGAAAGTCAAGCTCACCACGTCCACATCATTTGCATTTCATTGCTAATTTTATTACTGGGTTTGTTCGTCAAGATCTTCTGCTGGGGACATTTCAGAAATCACAGGGAACACATCTCAATCTGAACATAAATATTACCAAAGCTTCCGCCTTGGTAGCAGGAACACCTCCAGAAAGGCTTCAAAGGGGTGTCCAGATGGGGGGAAGTGGTAATCCTGGTGTGACACCGAAACCAAAAGTCATCATTTTATACGTTTCTGGCACATATCGGTTATCTGAAATACGAGAGTTAGGGAACAAGCCAGGGCTGGGCGATATGGCCACAAATCAGTATCAAGATAAGTGGAGCAGTTCATCTCAATACCAATTAATGGACGACAAACACCCGTACAGTGGTAGTTAGAGGGAGAGATGAAGGTGGTAGATTTGGTCGAGGAGAAGTATGTTCCCACAAAAATCATTCAACAACCATTTGGCAACATTTTGCATTTGGCTGCTGACCCAACCCCCCCCCCCCCCCCCCCCCCCCGGCTTTCAGTATTTGACTCATCCTCCATTTCCTCACTGTCTCACCCTTCCAATGATGGGGTGATCAGTAGCAGCTGGCCCGCTCCCCGGACCGCCCGCCTGCAATTAGGACTCAGAGAGTCATGAGGGACTCACTCACCTCGGACTGTGACAAGTCCATCGAACTCTACCTCTACCCCATCTAGCATCTTACCCCTTCTTTCCACCGGAGCCGTCAGCAGCACGTTACTGCAGCAGCACGTCTTGCTCACGTAAGCTGCTGCTTGGCCCTTCCCATGAGATGCGTAGCAGCAGGGGAGCAGCTGTCACCGACCGAGCACGAAGTCACACGAGTGACTTCGTCAGTAAACACAACAACAAGCAGGAGAAAACTACAACATGGCTCCTAAAGGTTTGTGTTTTATGTTCTGTCCGTTTTATAATCGCCAATACGGACCTGAAAAACAAAGGAGACTGCTAGCTAAGTGATAACTTCCCACGGGGCCGCACAGTTAGTAACTTTTTTTTAAGTAAAGCAACCAGAAGGCAGTACGTTTCTTTATTCTGAAAATCTCGGGAGCTTCGCTCTGTTTCCGCATCCGATTTCCTGTCTTTCCTTCCCCAAAAATGTCGAACTTGACCCGTTTCAGAGGCGTAGCGCGTAGAAAATAGAACCGGTGCGTAAAGGCCACGACATGCTGCTCCTGAGACGCGGCCCACTCGCGCTGCTGACGGCTCCGGTGGAAAGAAGGGGTTATGGAAACACGAACATCGGAACACACTTTTTTTTTCAGTACCTAATATATTAAAAAAGCGGACACCAGACGGAGGGAGCACATTACTCCTGTTCTGATTCAGCTGCACTGGCTCCCGGTGCGCTGCCGCATGCAGTTTTAAATTTTACTTCTTGTTTTTGTCACTCTATCTTTATGCGCCTCTGCACTTGACTCAGCTGGTTCAGCCCTACGCACCTGGTCAAATTCTTCGGTCAGCAGACCACCAGCTGCTTCAGGTCCCGAGTGTTCGGGTGAGGACACGAGGAGAACGAGCATTCTCAATCTGTGCGCCTCGTCTCTGGAACCAACTCCCCCTAGCAGTGAGAATGTCCCCCTCTCTCTCTGATTTTAAATCACGCCTGAAGGCTCATTTTTATTCCTTGGCTTTTACTTCAGCCTAGTTGTTACTGTACTACTTTTATTACTTTCTTCCCGTGTGTTGATTTTTGATCTCTTTTACTGTGCAGCACTTTGGTTGGCCTCGGCCGTGTAGAAATGTGCTTTATAAATAAAATGGAAATGGAATATTGACATGGGCAAAATGACATCAGTAAAAGACTAAACTTCTTAGCGATGGGTATATCACGACAACCTTCTATTTAATTTTTTGTTTTAATAACGTGCTTTTCATGATTCTCAAGGCACTTCGCAAACATTTACGGAATACAGTACAACAAAATTACAAAAGTAATGACACTGAGCAGTCAAACAGCAAAAACAGCATTAAAACGTATTAGGAGGAGATTTTAATGTGGACAGTTCAGTGTGTTCTCTGACTGATTGCTGGAGGGAGATCCAGTAGGAGGGTGCAGCACAGACAAAGGCATCTGTCACCCCAGGTTCTGAGCTTGGTCCTGGGTGGCATTTGTAGGAGGTTTGAGGCTGAAAAATGAACCCTGAAGAAAATGTATCATTGTGCGTGGGGAGGTTGTGGAGAGAGTCGAAGGTCAGCAGGAGGACTTTAAATGAAGCATGTTGTGGAATTATGGAAACATTTGGAAGGATAGGAGCGATGTTATCTCTGACGTGGGAGTGGGAGAGGTTCGACCACGATGTCCATGGTGGTTGATGTAGTTTTCAAAAGTAAGGTGACAGGAAGAGATGACTCCAAAATTAGTTTAAAGCAGGAATCTGGAGTTTTCCCCCTTTTATGAATTCTGTATGATTCTTTTAGAAATGAGTAAAAGAGATAGCCTTAGCCTGCACTGTGATATTATGTAGGCAATATGTCCTTTTTCGTGCTAAGCCAGTTCCCTGTCCCATAGAGTCTCACTAGGGGCACACTAGACTATTCAGACCAGATAGAGAGAGCCATGTTTGAGGGTACAACCAAAACAAAGCTGGCGTCGAGAAAAGAGCTCGCTAACGGGTTCATTTTGAGGTCAAAACAGAAAAAATGACAACAGGGGTATCAAAGATGGTGCGAAAGACCTCTAAACCAGAGACGTAATCATGGTGATTGTGTCCGGCTTGTTTTGTCAACTCCACCTACTGGTTACTCGTATATTGCAGCATTTCAGACATGTCACAGTAATTTTGGGGGACGTGCACAAACGACGCTTCAAATCAACGCAAGTAACGCGTGACTGTTATTTTAAACATGCCTTTGTGTCGTTATACAGCAAGTAATTCACGGCCCTA